>NW_007380248.1:0-1062 GCF_000475195.1 Diaphorina citri | reverse complement strand
AAAAAATGAAAATCATTAGCCAAACACAAAAAAAAAAAAAAAATTTTTTTTTTTTTTTTTTTTTTTTGTCTTTCATCTTACCTCCAGTAGTCCGACAGCAATGGACAATGCCACGCCGGTAGACCGCAGCGCTCTCTTGCCCTGATGCACGGGCCACGGGTCCTTCTGCAGGCCGCCTAGTAGATCTGTTAGCGACATCTCGCACGCCTCCACGGGCTGGAGAAACTTGTGTACGGGCGGGGTCGGGGGCTGGCCGGGACGAGGTGCCGGGGCGGGCGCCGACATGGAGTACTTGCCTATGCGCAACATTTCCTGGAGACGCTGGGCGGGAACGTCTTTCGTGCCGCGGAACACGTAGCTCCGCGAGATCCCTTCACAGCCTAGCTCATGCACCTGGCTGGCCGGGACGAGGTGCCGGGGCGGGCGCCGACATGGAGTACTTGCCTATGCGCAACATTTCCTGGAGACGCTGGGCGGGAACGTCCTTCGTGCCGCGGAACACGTAACTCCGGGAGATCCCTTCACAGCCTAGCTCATGCACCTAGAAAATAAATACATATTGAAATGAATTTAATACAACTTTTCTCTAATATGTATCAATAAGTACTGTATGAAATGTATTGTACAGCATCATTTTAATACAATAACATGGACCTCCTAAGCTAAACTCTAGGGGGCTGGCCGGGACGAGGTGCCGGGGCGGGCGCCGACATGGAGTACTTGCCTATGCGCAACATTTCCTGGAGACGCTGGGCGGGAACATCCTTTGTGCCGCGGAACACGTAACTCCGGGAGATCCCTTCACAGCCTAGCTCATGCACCTAGAAAATAAATATTGAAATGAATTTAATACAACTTTTCTCTAATATGTATCAATAAGTAAGTACTGTATGAAATGTATTGTACAGCATCATTTTAATACAATAACATGGACCTCCTAGGCTAAACTCTAAGGGAGGGACAAATTGAGAATTATTATTTATTATGGAACTTGATCTGACACATTATCATGCACTCAGATAAGTAGGTACTGTGTCATGGACGTGATGGCTCAGAAAAAAA
>NW_007380247.1:25098-27451 GCF_000475195.1 Diaphorina citri | reverse complement strand
GCACTAAAATCTGACCATCGAAAATTTGACCCGATTACATTACTTTCCTTCCTATAGGATAAGGAAAGTAAAAAGTAGGTAGTTACCTACGGATCCTTCTAGTCTTCGCGAGTTGTGTAAAAATAGGTATAGTATAATTTACCTAATAAAAGGTCTTCTGGCTTCTACAGGACATCCAAAGGGTCAAAATTTTAATGGGCAAATTTTCTTCGAACACTTTCGCCAAATTTGTATTTTCAAATGTGTATTCTTTGACAGTCATTTTTTGAGTTGTGTCACTCGTCCCACATCGGTGCTACAAAAAGAAGGTGGGTATCACTCTAGCCGATACCGTTGACCTGAGAACCAGATAGGTACCAATATAGGTACATTATAGGTACTGCTACCGGTCCTTAGTTCAAGATCTAGGTACATTATACGTTAGGTATCTACTTCTGGTACCAATATAGGTACATTATAGGTACTGCTACCGGTCCTTAGTTCAAGATCTAGGTACATTATACGTTAGGTATCTACTTCTGGTACTTACTTAGTTCAAGATAAGGTACAATCTACAATTCTACATTGATGTTCAATAAAAGCGACTTGAGATTTTCATTTAGATTTTAGAATGTCCTGGATTTCAGCTGTTATTGTACATAGAAGAGCCCAAGTAGCATCAAATGATTTTTTTTTCAAAGAGGTTTGACAGAGGGAACTGTAATTGCTTGACAACTTCAGATCGGTCGAGAGAGGTTTATTGATTACAATTTTTAATCATCTCCTAGAAACTGGTGGAGATTTATACGATTTTTTTTCCTCTCAGGAATGAGAAGAAGAAGGAAGCGGGTCTTGGAAAAAATGTTGCTATAGTTGAGTTGCTGGAGAGATTAGAGACATGAAAGATTAGAGAAAGAAGGGGTTTGTTTCGAAATAACTTGACATTCGCTCTCAAAGGAATGACGGTTTCAGGAATCGAACCTGGACCCCGAATCAAAGTCAGGAATTCGATCCCGTAGCTCATGTCTAATAGTTTGGAATCTTTGGTGACGCTGAAGTTACTCTGGATACCGAACGATGATCCATCTTAAACAAGACACAATGGATTTGCAACACTGCCTCCGTCACGTCACAATACTGACAGCTGACAGTTATCCAGTCACAGTATAGTCTTGTTCTGTGCAAGACTTGTGTCATCTCCTGGAAAATAGTCACTCACTTGGCGGTTGAGCTGACACGCGACTGTCTCTTTCTGACAGTTATCCAGTCACAGTATAGTCTTGTTCTGTGCAAGACTTGTGTCATCTCCTGGAAAATAGTCACTCACTTGGCGGTTGAGCGGACACGCGACTGTCTCCTAGAATAAATAGGCCTGTAGCACATTGGAAAAGTAGTCACGAGACCTACTGTAGCGCGGAGTCGCGCGATGTCGCCTAAGGCTGGTCTCACAGCTCACACTGCACGCGTAGACGTGCGACTTTCAGCTTTCAGTAGCGTGTTTAGCAAACCCATGAAAATGATAGAGACCTCTCACATTGTAGGAGATGCAAGTAGCGCGGTTCCTGTGAGAGAGGTCCACTTTAAACTGGGGACGAGATTAATGGTGGATTTCAGTAATGACTTAATGAGAGATTTAACTAATGGGAGAATTTTTAATCGTCCAAAAAGGACACTTAAATAACCCAAAAAGGAGGAGTTTTCGAAAACGCCTGTTGGGATCATCAAAAGCTGCTTTTGGGAGCATTAAAAATTCTAAAATTAGTCAAACCTCTCATTAAGTCATTGGTGAAATCCACCATTGGGTCAGCTCCCATGGCGTAGTGGTCACTGCGCTCGCCTTGCACGCGGGAGACCCGGGTTCGATTCCCGGCGGGGTCAAGAAATTTGTATCATGCAAATGATTGATTCCGTGACTGGCCGTTACGGGGCCCACTCAGCCTCGTGAGGAAAATGAGTAGCTATGTAATATAAATGCGCATAGCGACCGGTGCCAGCATGGTAGGTAATTGGGAGCTGGATTATTGCGATATATGTATTTGGAAAAATCCTACAATGCTGCAGTGAGCACCAAAGTTGTGATATAGTAACACAAAGAAAAGACATTTATTTATTTATCACTTTAACCACACAATTATGTAGTTCTGAGGGTTAAGTTGTGTCCATACTTAGTCGACCTGCCGTCGGTCGCTCGACAGCATAGATTCACCTTATCGATTGACGGCCGTTCGACTATGTGTGGACATACCTTTAGGGTTAGACTGTAGAGAATGCCTCCTGCGTTAACCTATTTTACCTTTGGTTACTTTTTCCACTCAAGAGTCGATTATCATTATTATTGAAAATTTTATCTATCACTTTTTTTTTTTTTTTAGAT
>NW_007380247.1:14907-24961 GCF_000475195.1 Diaphorina citri | reverse complement strand
GAGATAAAAGTGGGTTTTTTTTTTTTTCTCATTTTTTTTGCTTTTTTTTTTTTTTTTTTTTTTTTCTTGGACGTCTCATAGTTCAAATACCTTTGCTGCACAGAAGGTTTATGTCATTGGACACCAGGGTCGTTCATAGAGGGGAGGGGGTCCGGTCCATCCGTTGTCCCGGCCTCCTAAGGGAGGCCCGGGGCGAGCTCTTTGTTTAAAAGGGAAATACATGACGATTACTTAATCCCAAGGGCCATTTAAAGCCTAGAAGGCTAGCTTTTTGCCGCGTCAACTCCATTTCGTCAACTCCATTCCTTCAGCTTTTTGCCGCGTCAACTCCATTCCTTTAATGCCGCGTCAACTCCATGCCTCCAATGTGTCCTGTTCGCAGCATCTTTCTCTCTCAAATCGATCTGTTCTTACGATTACCTAGCATTATTTTCTGTCGTGACGGGCGGGACGGGCCCAGATTGACGGAGTTAAGACGGAGCCCCGTTAAGGTCCCACACACACTTTACCGTCACGGAGAAAGTCAGCCGTTCTGAGAACGAACCTTATTCCATGCCATGACCTTACATCTAGCTTATTCCATATTACTTTACATTGAATCAAATGCTGGATACGTGTGCTATCGTGCATTTGATCCAATATATTATATTTCCGTATCCAGTTTTATTGACAAGTGCACAAAACAATACAGTAATCTCAATATTAAAATGAAAATAGGTAATGAATAATAACAAAAGATACCTTACTGCTGCTGTAGCAAAATAATAAATTTGCAATTTAATGTTGCTAGTTGCTAGAGACAACTTCAGATCGGTCGAGAGAGGTTTATTGATTACAATTTTTAATCATCTCCTAGAAACTGGTGGAGATTTATACGATTTTTTTTTTCCTCTCAGGAATGAGAAGAAGAAGGAAGCGGGGCTTGGAAAAAATGTTGCTATAGTTGGGTTGTTGGAGAGATTAGAGACAGGAAAGATTAGAGAAAGAAGGGGTTTGTTTCGAAATAACTTGACATTCGCTCTCAAAGGAATGACGGTTTCAGGAATCGAACCTGGACCTCGAATCAAATTCAGGAATTCGATCCCGTAGCTCATGTCTAATAGTTTGGAATCTTTGGTGACGCTGAAGTTAAGAAAGAAGGGGTTTGTTTCGAAATAACTTGACATTCGCTCTCAAAGGAATGACGGTTTCAGGAATCGAACCTGGACCCCGAATCAAATTCAGGAATTCGATCCCGTAGCTCATGTCTAATAGTTTGGAATCTTTGGTGACGTGCGGCACCTGTTGTTGATTTATCCGCATCCCCGATACCTTACTATGGTATTTGATCCAATGTAAAGTCTGTAATTATTTGATCCAATATAAAGTAATATGGAACAAGCTAGATGTAAGGTGATGGAACATATCCGTGACGGATAAGTTTGTGTGGGCCTTTACGCTGAGAACGGCCTTGTTGGGAGCTGCAGTAGCAATTGCATTTCCAGTAGCATTAGCAGTACAAGCGAGAAGTTCACCGGGCCGGATAGAGGTTTTGGTCCTCCGGGCCGGATAGAGGTTTTGGTCCTTCGGGCCGGATAGAGGTTTTGGTCCTCCGGGCCGGATAGAGGTTTTGGTCCTCCGGGCCGGATAGAGGTTTTGGTCCTTCGGGCCGGATAGAGGTTTTGGTCCTTCGCGGGATGGATTATTTTCTCAATTTTTCGCACAAGGGCCGCGGTAGTAATGCTTTCGTAAAATGGGAAATTTCCTACAATTCACGACCGGGTTGAACTATTCCTTGAAGAGGCTCTGCATTTTGCAATTTTCAGATTTTTCTTGTGCCTTATTTTGTAGGTAGTACTCTGTAAGGTTTGTCCTCAAGTGCCAAAATAATTATCAAATAGGTTGGGAAATTTCCTACAATTCACGACCGGGTTGAACTATTCCTTGAAGAGGTTCTGCATTTTGCAATTTTCAGATTTTTCTTGTGCCTTATTTTGTAGGTAGTACCCTGTAAGGTTTGTCCTCAAGTGCCAAAATAATTATCAAACAGGCATGTTAATATTTATCAAACACAAGCGACTGTATTACAAGCGGCTGTATTAAGGTTGGACTGATGTGGGCTAGAATCGCTAGAACCAGACAGCTGTTTTGAGTTTTTGGCTCTCATCAGATGGCAGTAGTCCTAACCCAGGTATCGGCAACCCCGCGCCTGCGTGCGGTGCGCCCACGAAGTCAGTGATTGCTATCGTACCATGGGATGCCAGAACTACATGGAGCTGAAACGACTAGCTCAAGATCGGACTTACTTTACTTTCCGTGTCCTCTTCTTTCTCATCAAATCTTTCTTCCCCAGTAATTTCAGACGTAAATTGCCCTCTCATTTGCCGCAAGGCGATCTGCGTGAGTGCATGTCGTCTCCATTTGGCCGCATACCCGGAGATGTTCAACGTCTGCTCACTGCCGCATCCGCAGGTTGCATCCTCTTCGTACCCCCATAGCTTTTTGTTAAATTTGAAGCAGGAGACTCCGGAACGAAGGCGATTTAGGGCCTTCCAGGTTAGGAATGGTTCGGAATGAAAGGAGAAGAAGAACTAAACTGCTGTTGCCAACCAATCGCCAGATTGTAACCAGAAGAGAGAGACCAAGGAGGAAAACCTCTCTCAAAAACATGGGAAATTTCCTACAATTCACGACCGGGTTGAACTATTCCTTGAAGAGGTTCTGCATTTTGCAATTTTCAGATTTTTCTTGTGCCTTCCTTATTTTATAGGTAGTACTCTATAGGGTTTGTCCTCAAGTGCCAAAATAATTATCAAATATGTTAATATTTATCAAACACAAGCGGCTGTATTAAGGTTAGATATGTTTATATTAGGATAATAGACTATTGGTACTTTGGACTGATGTGGGCTAGAATCGCCAGAACATAGACAGCTGTTTTGAGTTTTTGGCTCTCATCAGATGGCAGTAGTCCTAACGCAGGTCTCGACAGCCCCGCGCCTGCGTGCGGTGCGCCCACGAAGTCAGTGATTGCTATCGTACTATGGGATGCTAGAACTACATGGAGCTGAAACAACTAGCTCAAGATCGGACTGAAAGGAGAAGAAGAACTAAAATGCTGTTGCCAATCAATCGCCAGATTGTAACCTAATAGGTACCTTACATGATCATTAGTAATGTCATTACTAATGATGGAATTTCGGATTTTCTGATTTTTTCATCATTATTACTTGGAAATAATGACAATACTAATGATTGTGTAAGGTCGTAGTATGCCTCTCATCAGATGGGCGAGAAGAGACACAATACTTCCCATTTAGGTGCTGGGTCAACACGAGGACACCAGAAAGTAACGCGTTGAAATATTTGCAATCGGAAAACGAGTAGGTACAAATTTTTGTCGAAAGGTGGGATTATTATCAGTTATCAGTGTATCTGTATAGATAGGTAAGTTTAAAATAAATATCAACTGCAGAATGCCCTGGTAATAGCATTTTATAAGAATTTAACAACTGTATATGTAAAAGCCAGTCCAGTTAGCTTGGTTGGTAGCGCGTCTGCCTTGTAAGCGCGGGTTCAATTCCCACCCGGGGCGGATTTTATCCTAAACGGGTAATGTTCTCGGAACGACTGGCTTTCTCCTATTCTGTCCTCCTTCTCTCTTTGAATTCGGGACGATAAGACCTTAGCAGTTCAAACCTCTTAAAAAAAACGTATATGAACAAATTCAAAAAGTGCATAAAATTGAAAACCAATGCACCCACATTCTCTTTATCCTCATTCAGCAACCACATAAACTTGTTTTTCTTCTTCTTTTTCTTCTGCTTCTTTTCCCTCTCCTCCTCCTCCTCTTTTTCTTCTTCTTTTCCAAGGTTTTCTTATGTTTTTTTTTTTAATTCAAAAACACACTTCTTCTTTTTCATACCTACTTAGTATGTGTACAGTACCTATACAGGGTGTCCCAGAATTTATGCTTTAATTGATTTTCTCGGAGCCTGTTTGAAATTTCGAAAAACAAAAAAAACCGTAACTTTTTGATTTTTGAAGCGGACATTTTGGCAATATCGCGAATCGCGAAAAATTTCGCGAAGTCCGCGAATCGGGTACCAACTTTGGACTTACCGGTCAAATGAAATGGTTGAAAAAGTTTTGACGTCAGGGTACAAGTCATACGCAGAAACACATGCGCACAAACGCATTACACCAGTATTGCCTGCAAACCAGCTTGCTTGGGGTTGTTGATGGTAGCCATCCTAGTTAACTCTGTTGTAAGCGCTAGGTCGCGGGTTTGATTCCTGCGAACTCTATCCTAAGCGGATACGTTTCGTTCTCGGAACGACTGGCTTTGTCCTATCCTGTCCTCCTAGCCTCTCCGATTTTGCGGCGATAAGACATCCTTTGTTACAGTTTCCTCTGTGAAACTATACTTGAAAGTGTTTTATTTTATAAATTCAGGAACAAAAAGAAAGAACTCATTTTTATTATTTATAGAAAATCGTAATTAATTTTATTTGTCTCGCGCCGAGGCGCTAATACACAACTGGTCAACCAACACATTCATGCAAAGTACCAACTAAAAAGATCAGGTATCTACCTATCTATACAACAGAAAGAAAAAGTAATTTCAACACATCTTGAAAGAAAAACTATACTTGAAAGAAAAAGTAATTTCAACACATCCGCTAATTTGACCTCACTGTCAGATATGTTTTTGCATATCCACCAAATTCAAACCTGGGTTAGTGGATGAAAACTGTCTTCTCTCTTTTTTTTTCTGGCTTTATTTAATGTGGCAGGATTCTCCAAAAGGAGGTCTTCCACCCAAACACAAAATCTATTGTGCAAACTTTATTTACACCCTGTATAAGTTGCAAAGTCCATATTGAATTTGATGTATTTATAAAAATCTAGGAATTGTTCTTTTTTTTTCTAATATAGATTTTTTCTTCTTCCCCTATTCTTAGAATGATCTTTTGTTTCCTCGTTGATTTGATTTGATAAGTTGATAACTGTGATTTGATTGATAACTGTGACTTAGATTTGATTGATGAGTTAATACTTTTGTTGATTTGATTAATAATATTATTTTGATTTGATTGTTGATACCTATAACTTAATATGTAGGTAACTGTTAATTTGATTAAAAAAGTAATAAACCTATTTGCAATTTCTTGCCCTAAATTTAATTTAAACCACTTTAATCTCGATAAATATGACTCGGACAATCGAGGTTGGCAATACTGACTGAGGGAGAACATTTTTTTATAGGTACCAATAGGAAGTCCTGGTCTCTTGAAATCTTTTGCTTGGAAAAGATTTTTTTCGACAAGTTATTTTTATTTACTTATTTTTTATTATTATTCATTTATTTTCTTGTACATAGAACAAAATAATGCATAGTACAACGTTCTAGAATATAAAAACATAGTAAGTACAACGGTACCTAAAATATAAAAAAGAAAAGAAAAATATATAGTAACTACTTAAGAATAGAGGAAGAAGTTAATGGTTGGCCAAAAAAAAAAAAAAGAAAAATATATAGTAACTACTAACTTAAGAATAGAGGAAGAAGTTAATGGGTTGGCCAATGTGTTTGAATAATGAAGATGACCAATTTTTGTGATAGATTCCAAATTTTAATTTTATGTTTTATGTGCCCGTCTCCCTTATATTAACTTCAACCAACCTGAGTGTGACTGGGAAAACCAGCACCCTTACGACACCTAATTTCAGAATGGGAGCAATTGGAGTCGGCCCCTTCTAAAGTCACCCATCGGGGTACTAATCAAGCACAACGTTGCTTAACCTCAGTTATATCTACCAGTAAAGAACTTAAGCGTTATGCGTTGGTTTTTTTTACTTTCCTTATCCTATAGGAAGGAAAGTAATATGGTCAGTTTTTAGTGCCAAAACACGTTTTGAGGTTCCTAGAGCCTAAATCCAAAGTTTCAGCCATTGGTCCGTGTGTCTGTCTGTCGGTTATTGACCGTTTTTTGGCGGTTTTCAGCTATAGAGACTAACTAAGTTGAAGACATCAACTAACGTTAATAAATCAGCAAGTAAGGTTCCACTAGACCAGGCAGGTAACCTATGTCCCATGTATGTCCCGTCAAAAGGTTATTCAACTTTGTACAAACAGGGTGGACGTTCAACGATGAACAGTGTAACTTTAAAGATCACCTTCTAAATGTCTTGCTAATAGCATTTTGCAAGAGTTTTAACACTGCTTAGGGCCTTGGTTTAGTTAGAAGATATAGTTATTTTGATGGATATCAGTAGACATTTACATTGCATTTTTTTTTTTTAAGATGAGTGTTCCACCGCCGTTTTTATTTCGTAGCAATGGAACAACTGCTATTTCCCGTGTACAGACGGGGTCGGCGTTTTTCGTCGGCCTCTCAATAAGTCCTAACTAGGATGATTGTGATTGCTTTGGGCTGACAATTGGTTTTGGCTACAAATTTTACGAGTGGATGCCCTTCGCACTCAACCGTTGGTATTTCTTTAGCAAGGGAAATTCAGGCTGGTCTACTCCCTGTTTAACGTCCCCCAGCCAGACAGTAAAATATAGAGATATATTGTAGAATGCCCCCTTCTGGCAGGCATTTCTAGTCCGTCTCTCAGTACACTGAGAAAAAAAAAAATGGTGACAGGGTGCCACAAGTTTAGGGTGGAAGAACTCTATTATTGGGTTACTTTCCCCTGATTTAGGCTGTTGTAATGCTATATTGCAGTGTCGAACTTCCTGATATAGACTTCAATATTAGAGTGCCGGAACCCAGTCACCAAATCAGGCTGCCGGCACTCTAGTTTTTCTCGCAGTGTAGACATAGGTATCAACATAGATACAATATCAACTAAGTTGAAGACATCAACTAACGTTAATAAATCAGCAAGTAAGGTTCCACTAGACCAGCCAGGTAACCTATGTCCCATGTATGTCCCGTCAAAAGGTTATTCAACTTTGTACAAACAGGGTGGACGTTCAACGATGAACGGTACCTCGTTTTGATACATCCAGTAAAAGAGGACATTCCACTAAAAGAGAGGTTATGCTACTAAAAAGAGGTTATTCTAATGATAGAGGATTATACATTTGAGCAAAAATCGGTGAATAAAAGGTCGATTCCTTCGTAAAAAGTTGTGTCAAATCTAATTCTGAAGTCGATACGCTTTGATACATCCAGTAAAAGAGGACATTCCACTAAAAGAGAGGTTATGCTACTAAAAAGAGGTTATTCCAATAATAGAGGATTATTACATTTGAGTAAAAATCATGAATAAAAGGTCGATTCCTACGTAAAAAGTTGTGTCAAATCCAATTCTGAAGTCCATTAAACTTCGAAAAAGGGATGATGACTTTAAAAGGTCGAAAATTCAATTTTCACTTACCGGTCAAATGAAATGGTTGAAAAAGTTTTGACGTCAGGGTACAAGTCATACGCAGAAACACATGCGCACAAACGCATTACACTAGTGTTGCCTGCAAGCGAGCTTGCTTGGGGTTATTGATGGTAGCCATCCTAGTTAACTCTGTTGTAAGCGCTAGGTCGCGGGTTTGATTCCTGCAAACTTTATCCTGATGCGATACGTTTTGTTCTTGGAACGGCTGACTTTGTCCTATCCTGTCCTCCTTCTCTCTTCGATTTTGCGGCGATAAGATATCCTTTGTTACAGTTCCCTCTGGGAAACTACTTGAAAGAAAATAGTCAGATGGGCGAGAAGAGACACAATACTTCCCATTTAGGTGCTGGGTCAACACGAGAACACCAGAAAGTAACTTGTTGAAATATTTGCCCTAGGTAGGTTGAAATGATAAACATAGGTATACTTCTTCACTATTTGTGTCGTCACAATCGAAAAACGAGTACAATTTTTTGTCGATGGTGGGATTATTATCAGTTATCAGTGTATCTGTATAGATAGGTAAGTTTAAAATAAGAATTTAACATCTGTGTATGTAAAAGCCAGTCCAGTTAGCTTGGTTGGTAGGGCGTCTGCCTTGTAAGCGCTAGGCCGCGGGTTCAATTCCCAATCGGGGCGGATTTTATCCTAAAAGGGGAATGTTCTCGGAACGACTGGCTTTCTCCTATCCTGTCTTCCTTCTCTCTTTGAATTCGGGACGATAAGACCTTAGCAGTTCAAACCTCTTTTAAAAAAAAAAACGTATATGAACAAATTCCAAAACTGCATAAAATTGAAAACCAATGCACCCGCATTCTCTTTGTCCTCATTCAAATATCCTTTTTGGATGATTAAAAATTCTCCCATTAGTTAAATCTCTCATTAAGTCGTTGGTGAAATCCACCATAAGCGTTGTGCTTTATAGTACATCAAGATGACAAATAGAAGTTTTGTTTTTTTTTCTGCAGTGACCCGAAGCTAGACTGTGGCGTGCCATATATTCTATTCTTCTAAGGATGGAATTGTTCTTTTTATATACAGGGTGGTAGGATAGTAGTAGAACACCTGCCCCGATGGTTAAGACTCAAGCAACGCTCACACTTAGGTCAGAAGTGTCGGAACACTCATAACCGCGCCGACATACGGCCGAGTGTTGGACGTGCTACGGCGAGAAAGAAAAACAATTAAGGCTTTTTTTCAGGAGTGTTTCACCGCCGTTTTTATTTTGGAGCAATGAAACAACTACTACCTACACTAGACGCATGTGATCTGTGTCGTAGCATGCCCATCCCTCTCATCAGATGGGCGAGAAGAGACATAATACTTTAGGTGCTGGGTCAACATGAGAACATTAGAAAGTAACCCGTAACTCCCAATATTAGTGGAGATGTCAAAACTCTCAATATTAGTGGAGATGTCAAAACTCCCAATATTAGTGGAGATGTCAAAACTCTCAATATTAGTGGAGATGTCAAAACTCCCAATATTAGTGGAGATGTCAAAACTCTCAATATTAGTGGAGATGTCAAAACTCCCAATATTAGTGGAGATGTCAAAACTCTCAATATTAGTGGAGATGTCAAAACTCCCAATATTAGTGGAGATGTCAAAACTCTCAATATTAGTGGAGATGTCAAAACTCCCAATATTAGTGGAGATGTCAAAACTCTCAATATTAGTGGAGATGTCAAAACTCCCAATATTAGTGGAGATGTCAAAACTCTCAATATTAGTGGAGATGTCAAAACTCCCAATATTAGTGGAGATGTCAAAACTCTCAATATTAGTGGAGATGTCAAAACTCCCAATATTAGTGGAGATGTCAAAACTCTCAATATTAGTGGAGATGTCAAAACTCCCAATATTAGTGGAGATGTCAAAACTCTCAATATTAGTGGAGATGTCAAAACTCCCAATATTAGTGGAGATGTCAAAACTCTCAATATTAGTGGAGATGTCAAAACTCCCAATATTAGTGGAGATGTCAAAACTCTCAATATTAGTGGAGATGTCAAAACTCCCAATATTAGTGGAGATGTCAAAACTCTCAATATTAGTGGAGATGTCAAAACTCCCAATATTAGTGGAGATGTCAAAACTCTCAATATTAGTGGAGATGTCAAAACTCCCAATATTAGTGGAGATGTCAAAACTCTCAATATTAGTGGAGATGTCAAAACTCCCAATATTAGTGGAGATGTCAAAACTCTCAATATTAGTGGAGATGTCAAAACTCCCAATATTAGTGGAGATGTCAAAACTCCCAATATTAGTGGAGATGTCAAAACTCCCAATATTAGTGGAGATGTCAAAACTCCTTTCTGTGTACCTCTTTTTCCTTCCTCTTTGTACCTCTTTTGTATTTTCTGTGTACCTCTTTTTCCTTCCTCTTTGTACCTCTTTTGTGTTTTCTCTGTACCTCTTTTTATCTCCTCTCTGTCAATATTAGCGGAGATGACAAAACTCCCAATATTAGTGGAGATGTCAAAACTCCCAATATTAGTGGAGATGTCAAAACTACCAATATTAGTGGAGATGTCAAAGCTCCCAATATTAGTGGAGATGTCAAAACTCCCAATATTAGTGGAGATGTCAAAACTCCCAATATTAGTGGAGATGTCAAAACTCCCAATATTAGTGGAGATGTCAAAACTCCCAATATTAGTCGAGT
>NW_007380247.1:7011-13809 GCF_000475195.1 Diaphorina citri | reverse complement strand
CTTCCTTCTCTCTTCGATTTCGGGACGATAAGACCATAGCAGTTACAGTTCCCTCTGTCAAAACCTCTTAAAAAAAATTGTTCACACAAAAAAGGGGTTAAAATGACGATTAGATTTCAAATATAAATTTTACATTATGTTTTCTCCATTCTCCCTGCTCCTCCTCCTCCTCTTCTTCCATCTTTCTCTTCTTCTCCTTTATCTGATTCTTCCTCCCCTTTCCTCTCTCTTCTTGCATGCCCTCCCTCCTTCTCCCTTCTCACTTCATTTTTCTCGTCATCTTCTCCTTTCTCTCCTTCTTCCTCTCCTGTTTTCCCTTCTTCCTTTTCTTCTTCTTCTTCTCCTCCTTCTACTTCCCCTCTTCTCTTTCTCCTTTCCCTCTGAGCTGATAATCATATTCGTAATTCCCCTGTCTCATTTCCCTCCCATGTAAAAAGTGTAATATCTCCGCCACAGTCATGATAAATCCCACGGGATTATTTTTCCCATTTTTTCCCTTTCCCTGTAATTCTTTTTCCCTCCCCTGACACTCTTTTTCTCTCCTCTCTGTACCTCTTTGTCATTCCTCTATCATTCTTATAGTTTGTATTCCCTTTCTTTTTCCCTTTTTCTGTACCTCTCTTTCCGTTCTCTGTACCTCTTTTCTCGCCTCTCTGTACCTCTTTTTCCCTCCTCTCTGTATCATTTGTTCCCTTTCTCCCATATCTGTACCATTCTGTCATTCCTCTGTAAGTATTTGTATCCTCCTTATTTTTCTCTTTCTCTGTATTTCTTTTTCCTTCCTCTTTGTACCTATTTTGTCTTTTCTCTGTACCTCTTCGCCTTCCTCTTTGTACCTCTTTACCGAGGTAGGTTTCTTATATTTCTTATTTCTTTTCTTAAAAGTAATTTCAACACATCCACTGAATTGACCTCACTGTCAGATATGTTTCTGGCATATCCAACAATTTGAAACCTGGGTTAGTGGATGAAAACTATCTTCTCCCTTTTTTTCTGGCTTTATTTAATGTGGCAGGATTCTCCAAAAGGAGCTCTTCCACCCAACCAGAAAATCTATTGTGCAAACTTTGTTGATCACCCTGTATAAGTTGCAAAGTCCATACACCCTGTATAAGTTGCAAAGTCCATATTGAATTTGATGTATTTATAAAAAACTAGGAATTGTTCTTTTTTTTTCTCTAATATAGATTTTTTCTTCTTCCCCTATTCTTAGAATGATCTTTTGTTTCCTCGTTGATTTGATTGATAAGTTGATAACTGTGATTTGATTGATAACTGTGACTTAGATTTGATTGATGAGTTAATACTTGTTGATTTGATTAATAATATTATTTTGATTTGATTGTTGATACCTATAACTTAATATGTAGGTAACTGTTAATTTGATTAAAAAAGTAATAAACCTATTTGCAATTTCTTGCCCTAAATTTAATTTAAACCACTTTAATCTCGATAAATATGACTCGGACAATCGAGGTTGGCAATACTGACTGAGGGAGAACATTTTTTTATAGGTACCAATAGGAAGTCCTGGTCTCTTGAAATCTTTTGCTTGGAAAAGATTTTTTTCGACAAGTTATTTTTATTTACTTATTTTTTATTATTATTCATTTATTTTCTTGTACATAGAACAAAATAATGCATAGTACAACGTTCTAGAATATAAAAACATAGTAAGTACAACGGTACCTAAAATATAAAAAAGAAAAGAAAAATATATAGTAACTACTTAAGAATAGAGGAAGAAGTTAATGGTTGGCCAATGTGTTTGAACAATGAAGATGACCAATTTTTGTGATAGATTCCAAATTTTAATTTTGTTTTATGTGCCCGTCTCCCTTATATTAACCTCACCCAACCTGAGTGTGACTGGGAAAACAAGCACCCTTACGCCACTGAATTTCAGAATGGGAGCAATTGGAGTCGGCCCCTTCCAAAGTCACCCATCGGGGTACTAATCAAGCACAACGCCGAGGTAGGTTTCTTATATTTCTTATTTCTTTTCTTAAAAGTAATTTCAACACATCCACTGAATTGACCTCACTGTCAGATATGTTTTGGCATATCTACCAAATTCAAACCTGGGTTAGTGGATGAAAACTATCTTCGTGGAGATGTCAAAACTCCCAATATTAGTGGAGATGTCAAAACTCCCAATATTAGTGGAGATGGCAAAACTCCCAATATTAGTGGAGATGTCAAAACTCCCAATATTAGTGGAGATTTCAAAACTCCCAATATTAGTGGAGATGTCAAAACTTGTTGTATAAAGAACTCTACAGTTCACCATAGGTTTTTCCTGGTTAGTAGTCCCTACAGTAAGTATTGCAGTACCTAGGTTCAGTAGGTAATTCTAGGTAGTAGGTATCATTCAGTTTCAGGTAGGTAGCCGTTATACCTACTCGCTATCTTGAAATCAACGGGAAATATGGATGATTTGTAACATTATTCATAAAATAAATAAATTATTTTCTCTGATTTCTAAACACCAACTTACCTTCCTGAAAGTAACACTCCAGACCACAGGGAAAGCCGAAACAAATCATCTCGACCAGTCATAGAACTCAAATTAATAGATAAGTATCTACCTACTTGGTACTCTTGTTAGGTATGTACTAGAAATACCTACCTATAAGGAGAAACAGAAGAAGAAGAGGAGGAGGAGGAAGAAAAAAAAAATCTGGTGTGCACATCACACGACTTTCCTTATCCTATGAATGATGCTTATTTGAGTGTTCTTCTACCCTAACTTTTACAATATCTCTAAACGTTTTGTCGCTATAGCTGAAAAGCCCCAAAAAAACGGTCGAAATCTGTCCAAAAGCGGTCAAAATAGCGCCAAGCGCAGCAAACATCTCAACCAAACGTTTTGTGTTGCATCCTTGTCACATTTGTGAACTACATACCAAATTTTAAGTCTCTAGCTTACACCGTTCTCGAGATATTGTTAAATTACACCGAAAACCGCCAAAAAGCGGTAAAATGCCGCCAACCGTTGCACCGGTTTTAACTAAAAGTTTCTTGTTGCATCCTTGTCATATTTGACAGCTACATACCAAATTTAAAGTCTCTAGTAATATAGTCTATTTTTCTACAGTCAGCCATCCGGATACAAACCGCACGCAACGTTGCTTAACCTCAGTGAAATCAACCAGTAAGGACCTTAATCGTAGATTTCACCAACGACTGAATGAGAGATTTAACTCATGGGAGAATTTTCCATTATAAAAAAAGGGTTTTTAATGATCCAAACAGGAGTTTTTAGAAACTCCTCTTTTTTGGATCATTAAAAACTCCTTTTTAGAAAAAAATATATTAAAATATCCTTTTTGGATGATTAATAATTCTCCCATTAGTTAAATCTCTCATTAAGTCGTTGGTGAAATCCACCATAAGCGTTGTGCTTTATAGTAGGTACATCAAGATGACAAATAGAAGTTTTGTTTAGGCTCTAGGGACCTCAAAACGTGTTTTGACACTAAAAACTGACCATCGAAAATTTGACCCGATTACATTACCTACTTTCCTTCCCATAGGATAAGGAAAGTAAAAACTACTTGGTAGGCACTAATGAATCTAAGGTAGCAGTTCTGATGTTTTACCTGCTGAAATGCAGACACTCGGACAGTTATCATTAATTTCTAGTTGCCTACCTAGATTTCATTATCATCCCAAGATCTTTGCTCATAGAGTAGCTAAATCCAAGAGTTTTCCTCTAATTCAATTAGGTCTGGTCAATTGTTCCGTGCATATCCTGCATTTCCGCCACCCACTTTGAGGAAAAACCTCATCAGTTATTTGAAAATTGTTGTAGTTTGGTTTTGTTTGTATAAATAAACATAACTAAGCACTATTATATCAATTATACAGTGACGGTAAATCCACATTTACAGTAAAAAGAAGAAAGAAGAAGAAAAAAAAAGAAGAAGAAAGAGGGAAGAAGAAGAAGAAGAAAAAAGAAGAAGAAAAAAAAAGGAAAAAAGAAGAAGAAAAGAAGAAGAAAGAGGGAAGAAGAAGAAGAAGAAAAAAGAAGAAGAAAAAAAAAGGAAAAAAGAAGAAGAAAAAAGAAGAAGAAGAAGAAGAAGAAAACGTGGGCACGCGTTCTTGAGGCGTCCGATCAGATTGTAATGGAAAATATAGGAAAATAAGTTAATAATAAATAATGATCCACAATTGAGATGTCATCCACTATACTCATCGATCGGCCCCTAGTTGATAATCGAGATGTACCTAGGGGATAAATAATAGAGATTCAGAGGATAATAATAGAGATGTATGTAGGTAGAGCATAATAGAGATATCACCAGCGAGCCTCACCAAATCTAAGGAGCACGTATCAGAATGATGCTGAAGCTGAAGACATGCACATTCATATTATCTGCTCCTATTAACCGTACTGGACAATGATGACATGAATCTGTTCCCATTGAAATGGCACGCGATCCCAATCTTCCATAGAAGATAATAGAATTATTTAGAAACATAGGTAGGTACACCTAGGTATATAAAAAAATAGCTACTAATATTAGGTACCTAATACGTAGGTATATATAGGTGTACATAAAACTAGTGGTTGACCCGTCCTTTGTACGAGACCACCACACATACACCAGCCCACTTCACTCACTACACACACCACACACGTCCATCACACCCACCACACACACATACATACAGATAGAGAGAATTTTTTTAATGTGATTTTTGGAATCGTGGATGCATAAGGAGTAAGAATAACTAAAAATTTCACGATTCTAAGCAATGTACAGACAAATCTACAATTTTATTTATATAGATTACCTATATGTAGGTATAGTATCATAATTTTCTATAGTGTATGGTGATGTCAATTTTTTCCACAGAGATGTGACATCTCAATTATCAATTGACAATCCAATGACATTCGCCACGTGCCAATGAATTGTCATCTCGGACACGTTTCAACGTCTTACTGTGGTGCCAATAGATAGATGACCACAACGAATGTGTTAGCAATACATACTTAGACTACCTGAAAAATATAATTGACCGAATCGCTCCAGCATGTAGGATTTAGAATTGAGGAGCTGAATAATAATAATAATAATAATAATAATAATAATAATAATAATAATAATAATACTTAATACCCAGGTCAACCTCGGATTGAGCTCAATCCTGAGACAATCCACAGTGGTAAAACTCGACCTTGAGACTTTGTAGGCTGAGTGCACCCCGAACTCCAAGCACAGAGCCGAAACGACTTCGACCCTGCCGGGCATTGAACCGGGGACCTCCGGTATGCAAATCTACAATGACACCCACTAGACGAGAGGTTGCTCTAGTTACTTTAATGTAATCTTTAATCTTTGTAATGTTTAATGTAATCTCGAATCTTTAATGTAATCTTTAATCTTTGTAATGTTTAATGTAATCTTTAATGTTTAATGTAATCTCGAATCTTTAATGTAATCTTTAACCTTTGTAATGTTTAATGTAATCTTTAATCTTTGTAATGTTTAATGTAATCTTTAATCTTTGTAATGTTTAATGTAATCTTTAATCTTTGTAATATTTAATGTAATCTCGGATCTTATGTCTCTAGTTATACCTGTTTTTTCGTCATCGTTTATTGTAAATTGTGTCATTATTTGTAAATTGTATATACCTAATGTGTATTAACAATACAATGAAAATTGAATTGAATTGAATTGAATTGAATTACCAATATTGTCCTCTTTACCAGAAGAGGTGTCAGTTCAAGTGTTTTCCATACGACCACCGAAGACCCAAATCAAAGATCTCTCAAAGAACATCGTGGGAAAACTCAGACGATAAGTACCTATATCTATGTATACCTACCGAGACGATAAGTAGGTAACTAACTACCTTATACCTACTTGTAGTTCTGTGAGGAAATTAAAACAAAGGAAACAGTGTACAGACAATATTCCGACTGTCATTTTACTTGAGAAATATCAGGTGCTTTACAGGTCCGTAACGGAGGTCTTATCGTCCCGAAATCGAAGAGAGATGGAAGACAGGATAGAAGAAAGCCAGTCGTTCCGAGAACGAACCTTATCCGTTTATAATACGCCCGGGCGGTAATCGAACCCGCGACCCAGCGCATACAAGGTGGATGTGTTACTCTCCAAACTGACTAGTCTGATTTTAACCCCATTATGGGAGGTAACGCATTCTCTCCCGTGGACCTTTTTTTGCCCGAGTTCTCTCCTTTACGAGTTCTCTCCCGCAACGAATTCTCTCCATTTTGTGAAAAGGTTCATTACGAATTCTCTCCCCTTTACCTACTTATACCTACTGGTTTAAAAGAACAAATCAGTGGTTGTTTATTTCACAGAGATTCTCCACTGCTTTTAAGTTCATTACTAAACTTCTGGACGTACCTTACGACTCCCTAATGAGCCTCTGTCTATCCTCCAAGTGACACTTGAATCATAGTTCATTTGACTTGGAAACTTTTTCACAATATAAAGGTGGAGCACGCCTTATCTAAAATAGCATTACCGTAAATCTTTTCCAACGCGAGGCACTTGGGTCTTTGCTGTATTTTCTTTGTTAAACTCCTACTCTAAGCCGCAGTCAGATTAAGTTAAAGTTTCTCGAGAGTTACACACCTTTACACCTACTCGAAAATCTGTGCAACATTAAACTTCTTTAAACAGTCTGGAATATTTTTATGGGTGCAAAAACTTTCACGGAGGATACTTGGCATAGTTAGAATCCGCCTTCAGATGAGAGAAAATAATTTACAGTATCCAAAAGTCAAGACCCAGATAGTAGTTCAGTGAAGTTTTT
>NW_007380247.1:4907-6928 GCF_000475195.1 Diaphorina citri | reverse complement strand
AGAGAGAGAGAGAGAGAGAGAGAGAGAGAGAGAGAGAGAGAGAGAGAGAGAGAGAGAATAACCCTAGGGAAACTAACAGGCGAGAGACAGAGAGAAGAAAAAAGAATGAGGGGGGGAGGGGAATATACAACTTGTGGAAAATGGTTTTAATCAAAGTCTGTATCTCTCCCTTTCCCTCCCCCTCCTTCCAGTCATTCTCTGTCTCTCTCCCTTTCCCCTTCTCCATCTCCACATCCCTCTCTCTCACTTTATCTCTCTCCTTTATCCTTATTTCCCTCCCTCCCTCTCTCTCTCTCCTCCTCTCTCTCACTTTATCTCTCTCCTTTATCCTTATTTCCCTCCCTCCCTCTCTCTCTCTCCTTCTCTCTCTCTCTCTCTCTCTCTCTCTGTCTCTCTCCGTTTCTCTCACACTTATAGTTTATTTCTTTAAGGTAATACTGGTATATGCTGGAGTACTATAACGTTATAATGCGAGAGGGAAACAGGGAAATATCCCTTTTCTCTCTCACTCCGGAGGGAATAATTTTTATAATATAATAATATATTCTCACAATATTTCCCACGGGACTACGGACGCGTTTTTTTCTCCTTTTTTTTCTCATTTCCTTCTCTCTCTCTCTCTCTCTCTCTCTCTCTCTCCCGCTTCTTCTTATTCTACTCTTTTTATCATTCCCTCTTTTTCCCTTTTCTTCCTCTTCTTCTTTTTCTTCTTCTTATTCTTTTTTCTTCCTCTCCCTAGGTCTGCTTTTTTCTTCTTTTCGCCACACACGATAAGACGGTCCTAGGTGTGTGAGACCGTCAGACGATCTGAGTCTGAACATAAGAAAAATCTTGTGTGAACATCACACGACTTTCCTTATCTTATTGAATGATGCTTGTTTTTATGTTCTATATAAACTTTTACAACATCTCTAACCGTTTAGTCGATATAGCTGAAAACCGCCAAAAAACGGTCAAAAACCGCCAAAAAGCGGTCAAAATACCGCCAACGTTAGTCGGTATAGCTGAAAACCGCCAAAAAACGGTCAAAAACCGCCAAAAAGCGGTCAAAATACCGCCAACCGCAGCACCTATCTCAAGCAGACGTTTTGAGTTGCATCCTTGTCACATTTGTAAACTCCTTACCAAATTTCAAGTCTCTAGCTCATACCGTTCCCGATATATTGTTAAATTACACCGAAAACCGCCAAAAAGCGGTAAAATGCCGCCAACCGTTGCACCGATCTTAACCAAAAGTTTCGTGTCGCATCCTTGTCACATTTGACAGCTACATACCAAATTTCAAGTCTCTAGCTCTTACCGTTCTCGAGATATTTTGTTTACAGACAGACACACACACGGACCAATGGCTGAAACTTCGGATTTAGGCTCTAGGGACCTCAAAACGTGTCTTGGCACTAAAAACTGACCATCGAAATTTTGAACCGATTACATTACTTTCCTTCCTATAGGATAAAAGTAAAAAATGGTGTTTTGGATTATTATTCTGAAATCCAATTTTATCTAGTGTAAGAGGCCCTGATAACTTTGGGGGGGCTTAAGCCCCCCAAGCCCCCCCCTATCGCCGCCTATGAAAAGTTCATAACATTCATCTATACATCCATAACGACAACTTACTTTACCTATCCATGGATGTAACTAAACCGAAAGTAAATTTAATTGAAGAAGAGGGAAAAGAAGAAGAAGAACTATAAAAAAAAAAAAGTTGACATGGGTTTTTCATGGATGGATTAATATGCCTTCCAAAGAACAACTGTTCTAACCCATGAAAAGTTCATTAATGAAAAAAAGTTCATGACATTCATCTATCCATTGACGACAACTTACTTAACCCATGGATGTAACTAAACCGAAAGTAAATTTAATTGAAGAAGAGGGAAAAGAAGAAGAAGAAGAAGAAGAACTATAAAAAAAAAAAGTAAAGTTGACATGGGTTTTTCCATGACCAAACTAACGTAATCAAAATAAACTAGATTAAACAAACTAACCACTTTTACTAAACCTGAACAGAAACACCCGCG
>NW_007380247.1:0-2500 GCF_000475195.1 Diaphorina citri | reverse complement strand
CTTTGGTTGTTTAGATTTTGGACTGTGCCTTCTGAGGACAAAAGATTGTTCGCCAGCCTAGTCTATATCCGAATCTCATGAAACTGAGTGTTCTTCTCTAGTTAGCTTGATTGGTAGTGCATCTCCCTTGTAAGCGCTAGGCTGTGGTTTCGATTCCCGCTTGGGCGGATTTTATCCTGAAAGGATAAGGTACGTTCTCGGCACGGCTGGCTTTTTCCTACCCTATCTTCCTTCGTTCTTCGCTTTCGGGACGATAAGAGGTATAAGTACTTAAAAACAAAAGTTGAATTTTATTTGTACCCATAAGACTTTAATTTTAATATTGACTATGAAATCTGTAATAATGACATTGTGAATATCAAAACCAAGAAATAAAGAGTTATAACAAAAATACAATGCCACAGTAAGTTCAATGGAAATTATCGCCAACACAAAAGACAATGGCTCACTTGACTGCTTGGTGTCACTTGTCTGAGTTGTCTGTCTGAATGAAATCTCTCTGAGGTCTGCGAAGTCCAACAGTCGAGATTTGTTATACCGTTTCAGACATTTTATACTTTATAAGTAGTACTTAATTAAATAGCAGTTCCTAACTCTAGGTAACTAGAATTTTAATAAGTTTAAGGTAGCTCATTCCCTATCTTAAGTTTAACTTCAAAATATTGTTATTCAAGTTAAACTTGAGTTAAATTTTATTTTCATACATACCATTTTGAGCTAAAGTTTAACTTAAGCAAGATTTTTCATCTTAAGTTAAGCTTATAAGTTTTCATACATAGGGCGGTAAGTCCGAAAGATTTGATAGAGGGAACTGTAGGTAACAGCTAAGATCTTATCGTCCCGAAATCGAAGAGAAAAGGAAGACAGGATAGGAGAAAGCCAACCGTTCCGAGAACGTACATTATCTGTTCAGGATAAAATTTGCCCCGGGTGGGAATCGAACCCTCGGCCTAGCGCTTACAAGACAGATGCGATACCTTCCAAGCGAACCAGGCTGACACTCCAGTCACAGAATATCCATTTTGGGCCTCACCGGAGAATCGGGGGTTCCATCAGATCTCCCACTTTGAGAACCGCTGGCCTAGACGCGATTTTTAGGTTTCCTCTCCTTCGATTACTAATAATAATAATAATAATAATAATAATAATAATATCTAGTAATAATAATGATAATGATAATAATAATAATAATAATAATAATAATAATAATATCTAGTAATAATAATGATAATGATAATAATAATAATAATAATAATAATAATAATAATATCTAGTAATAATAATGATAATGATAATAATAATAATAATAATAATAATAATAATAATATCTAGTAATAATAATGATAATGATAATAATAATAATAATAATAATAATAATAATAATATCTAGTAATAATAATGATAATAATATGTAATCCAATTCATAATCTTTTCGCCCATTTTTAATCATAAATCTTTTCTGCTTTTAGTATCTCTGTTACAAAGATGATTTTTTTATCTCTCTCTCTATTCTTTCTTTATTAATTGTTTGGTTTTATCATTATAATTATTGGCCAGAGGCGGAGGGATGTAATAAAATTCGGATTTGAGGGGCAACCCACCAATATTGGTAGTTTTAACATCTCCACTATTTTTTATTAATATTAAAAAAAAAATAATAATAATAAAAAATAATGGAGATGTTAAAACTACCAATATTGGTGGATATTGGGAGTTTTGACATCTCCACTAATATTGGGAGTTTTGACATCTCCACTGATATTGGCAGTTTTGGCGTCTCCACTAATATTGGGAGTTTTGACATCTCCACTGATATTGGCAGTTTTGGCGTCTCCACTAATATTGGGAGTTTTGACATCTCCACTGATATTGGCAGTTTTGGCGTCTCCACTAATATTGGGAGTTTTGACATCTCCACTGATATTGGCAGTTTTGGCGTCTCCACTAATATTGGGAGTTTTGACATCTCCACTGATATTGGCAGTTTTGGCGTCTCCACTAATATTGGGAGTTTTGACATCTCCACTGATATTGGCAGTTTTGGCGTCTCCACTAATATTGGGAGTTTTGACATCTCCACTACTATTGGGAGTTTTGACATCTCCACTAATATTGGGAGTTTTGGCGTCTCCACTAATATTGGGAGTTTTGACATCTCCACTACTATTGGGAGTTTTGACATCTCCACTAATATTGGGAGTTTTGACATCTCCACTAATATTGGGAGTTTTGACATCTCCACTAATATTGGGAGTTTTGACATATCCACTAATATTGGGAGTTTTGTCATCTCCACTAATACTGGGAGTTTTGACAACTCCACTAATATTGGGAGTTTTGACATCTCCACTAATATTGGGAGTTTTGACATCTCCACTAATACTGGGAGTTTTGTCATCTCCACTAATACTGGGAGTTTTGTCATCTCCACTAATATTGGGAGTTTTGACATCTCCACTAATATTGGGAGTTTTGACATCTCCACTAATATTGGGAGTTT
>NW_007380246.1:18335-27245 GCF_000475195.1 Diaphorina citri | reverse complement strand
AATGAAAAATAGAACAAGGTCCGAGTGCTGACCAATAGTGTCTCGCACATAACTCACTCTTCTTAACTTCTTTTAATTGGATAGTGAAAAAGCTTTTGATAATAATTTCAGAGATCCTGGGTTCAGTCCCCTGCAAATTCGAAGTTTTTCTGCTATACCCTTGGAATGCGCTGTGCAATCAGCCTCGTGAGGACAATTGAAAGCTATAGGTGTTCAAAAACACTTATAAACTGACCAGTGATGACAGCAGGTACCATCGTAAAAATATCTAATTAAAATTTAGTATTATAGGTAGCAGGAATAGTAACTTGGTGTTTTCTACCAAATCCCTGATCCAATCAAATAATCTACGTTCCTACGAGGTTCATCATCGTTCATCAATATTTACAATTTGCAAGACCAGTGAAAACCCCTTTGAAAAGAGAAAACATGTCAGACGATTGAAAACAGCTTTACCGCTTTCGATAGTTCAGAAGAAGAAGAGGAGGAGGAGGAGGAGGAGGAAGAAGAATACTAAGACGAAGAAGTAACGGGAAAATGCTTTTCGAATCCCCTTGTGAGTAATTATGAAATGAAATTACCGCTGACCAGTGTCCACTTCAGGGTTTCAAATTGATGATTTATTGGAAACCCTATATCAAATCCCTACCACTTGACCTATGCCAGCGTTTATACCCCCTTCCACTGGGATTTATATTCCTTCCACTATTAGGATTTACTAGGCTCACCCTGTCAAAGTTTCAGCGTTTTTGTGGGAAATTTTGGAGAAATTTCATAATCATCATTTTGGGAAATTGGGATTTATGATTTCAGCCCTTATTATTTTTATGAATCATTTAGAATAAGCTAATCCATATTATTTCTTAAACAAATTTCAGATGATTCTTAAACAAATTTCAATCTGTTTGTTCCAGCATAACACTGAAACGGTGTGTAAGATTTTGATGAAATTTGACAGAAATGTTCAACAAACGAAGGAAATTATCTCACTAGATTTTGGCTCCGCTTTGTATCGGTCATTTATAGGGAGTCCTTTAGCTTTAGAGGTCCCCGTAAGCACCCATTTTGTGAGTTACTGAACCACTAGTTGGGGCGCCCCAAAAGCCATGGAACACCTAGGAAAGCCAGCATACCCACTAGAAAGACCAACACGTAATAGTTCCTCTTCCTCTCCACTTCGGTGCTGCCAACCGTAATTTTCATCCGTCAGGTCCCCAAAGATTTTCCCACTCACGTAAAGTCCGTATTAATTAAGCTTTTTAAAAAGGAAAAGAAAAATTTGTTTCATAGGAAAAAATTCTCATTTCATTATTCATTTTCTTTTCAGCTTTTTTCTCTACATTTCGTATTTTTGTTTTAATTTATGGTTTTAATTTTTTGTGCTGAGTAGTACCTACCTACTATCTTGTAATGTCTCTTGATACCGATAGGTACTTGGGAAGGTAGGTACTTTTCATCCAATTTGAATATTTAATTGAAATAATGAGAGATATTCTGAGAATTGTAGGTACGATGAAACCCTTTTAAATGAGTAGGTTTATTATTATTGCAAAAAAAAAGAAAACTAATGAAGAAAGTAGCGCGTCTGATTAAGTTTCTGGAATCATTATTATTATCTACCTATTAGGGACACTAAAATATTATACTTTGAACAATAAGAGGATATTTACGATCGTTAAAAAGATCGGACGGAATTCTTAATGAAATAATTATTTCCCCGTACCAAGGCAAGGTAGGTATAATGTATACTCCTAAATTGGTATTGAATAAGAGTGGAGCTGCCCTTTGAGAAGTTCTTAAAAGTTGTCCCATTTAGGTAGGCAGTAGTGTACACAAAAATCCCGTTCTGAGGCATAGGTTTAGGGGCAAACAGCCGTCAAAGTTGGGTTAAGCTTATAAGTACGAAGTTCGTATGTTCGTCCAAGTCCCATCAGGTACTACGAAAGACAATGAGGGTACGAAGAAAAGACGAAAACAGAGCAGCACTAAAACGAAAAAGAAAAATAAGGAAAGAGCTGACACTACAACAAAGGCACCAAAGAAAAACGAAAAGAAGACAACGAAGAAACCGGCATCGAAAAACGAAAATCAAGCCAATAGTACGCCCAAAACCAAAACAACAATAAAAGAAGATCAGACTTATGTGGCGTATGGTACAGGTGGGCCAATAAATGGTACGTTTTTTAGGTGGGCGAATAAATGGTACACTTACCCTATATAGTTTCTTGCTGTCTGGAGTTCATAAAATCCTGAGGGCGTACATTTTACGAACCACTGGCCTATTTGAGATGTTATTTCAGGGTCCGATCCCGATTCAAAAACCCCAACACGTTTCTATAATAACCGTTCATCAATAGCGGACGTTTGTAACCACCGCTATACCACACCTCTACACCGTACCGCACCGGTGGTAAGGTTAACTGGATGTGTTTCTTATCCTATTTCTTCATCTCCTTCTCCTCCTCCTCCTTCTCCTCCTCCTTCTCCGCCTCCGCCTCCTCCTCTTCCTCCTTCTCCTTCTCTTCTTTGTCCTTATGTTTTTCCTCTTTTTCTCCTAATACTCTCTCTCTCCTGCGCTCCTGCCCCTCTTCCTCTTCTTTCTCCTTCTCTTCTTCTTCCCCCTGAGGATGATGAATATGATCTGTACGATGATGACAAAGAACCTGAGAAACCTGGCGCTGATGACTATTTCTCATTTGGTATTGGAAGTGCCAAGGATGCCCCTGACGAGCAGGATAAGATCAAAGAAAACGACGAGAAAAGTGAAGAAGAGGGAGAGGAAGAAGAGGATGAAAAGGAAAAGGATAGTGACGAGGAAGAAGATGAAGAAGAGGAGGAGAAGGATGCTACTGGAAGCACCGAAGATGATGAGGAAGAAGATGAAGATGATGATGACCTAGGTAACGCATTGTCATTGTTCTACAATGCAGTGGTGCTAGATGGTGCCTCGGTCATTGATACCGGTCTGCTCAGCTGATGTAACAACAATATGACAACACTGGGCACCGGATAATTTGATTTGCTTGTTTTTGATAAATTCTCTTTTGAAATTAAAGAGGTTATGGAAAACTTGGCAACTTGGGTGATTGAACCCTCACCGGTGTCATGTATTATACCCTAACGTTGCAATCTGTCAGATTCTTCGAGTATGTATCCATTTTTTTCTTCTCGTCCTCCTCCTACGGTCTTTTTTTCTTTCGTGCTCCCCTTCCTCTCTTTCTCTATCTCTCTATAGTAGTTCACTATTTCTTCTCCTCCTCTTATTTCTCGTTCTTCTTCATCTTCTTCTTCTTCATCTTCTTCGTCTTCTTCTTCTTCGTCTTCTTCGTCTTCGTCTTCTTCTTCTTCGTCGTCTTTCTCTTCCTCTTTTTCTTCTTATTCCCCTTTATCGTCTACCTTTTCTCTGTTTTCCACATTTCCTTACAATCGTATGGTAGATAAGAGGGATGGTGGGTAATTTTCCCGATAAAATTCATGTGAGATATTGTAGAGGTTGCTGTGTGGTGAGTTTTGATTCATAATATTGCTAGCTGGTATTTTTTACTAGCCCTACCTCGCTAGAAGCAGAAAGTTCACCTCCTAGTGCCAGCCTAGTTAGCTTAGTTGGTAGTGCGTCTGCCTTGTAAGCGCCAGGCAGTGGGTTCGATTCCCGCCCGGCGCGACCAGCCTAGTTAGCTTAGTTGGTAGTGCGTCTGCCTTGTAAGCGCTAGGCCGCGGGTTCGATTCCCGCCCGGGGCGGGGATAATGTTCGTTCTCGGAACGGCTGGCTTTCCTCCTATCCTGTCTTCCTTCTCTCTTCGATTTCGGGACGATAAGACTCTCGGAACGGCTGGCTTTCTCCTATCCTGTCTTCCTTCTCTCTTCGATTTCGGGACGATAAGACCATAGCAGTTTCAGTTCCCTCTATCAAACCTGTTAAAAAAAAAAAAACACCTCCTAGTATAGTCGTCTACATCGGAGAACCGACCATCGACCATAGCCTAGTACCGAGCCAAAAGAAAATGAACAAACCATTCCTTACTAATGAATAGAAGCGTCCTCATTTCCTCAATGGAGCCTTGACCATAGCTCCGAGTCTCCGACCATAATACCGAGTACCGACCCTCCCAGAAAATGAAGAAATTGAGCCTACCTAGTATTTTTTTTTTTCTGTGATGGTCAATGGTTTTGTAAAATATTCTATTGACCTCAAAAATTTCAAGCATAATACAAGTATGTTTTTTTTCCCTTAAAAAAAAAAAAAAAAAAAAAAAAAAAAAAAAAAGACCTAACGCATTGCGAAGGCAGGTGCTACACACGCTACCGTCCATACTAGCTATGCTGACCAAAGGAATGAAGCTCCGCCATTTATGTATAATGGAAGCGCAGTCGCGCAACTAAGCTCTCCTTGTATGGCGTATGCGACATCGCCACATCGGGCCCGATACTAGAGGAGGAGAACTATCGATAGTCAAGCCTCAACTATCGATAGCGTTCGATAGTCAAAACTATCGATAGTGCTATCGATAGTTCTCCTCCTCTACCCGATGCCCATCCAAGTTGAAAAAGGTTAGCCAAGTGAGGAGTTGCAATTGGGAAAATATTATTAATAAAAGATCGATTCCTACGTAAAAAGTTGTGAAAAATCCGAATCTGAGGTCAACATTCCGAAAAAAGTAACTTTAAAAGGTCGAAAATTAATTTTTTTTTTTATTTTTTTTTTTTATATTTATTAGAGTGTGCCAACATACTAGAACATGTTATATACAAAATTAAATTTTTAATTGCCGTTCTAATGGAAAAGTTCAAAGAGCTGTGACGTCAGATTTCACGTCAAAATGCGCAGAAACGCTTGCGCACAAACGAAGCGGGAGTCATGGATTATGACGTCATCGCCTACGGGAGCGTATGCCGTGACGTCAAACTTCACAATTTACCGATATTTTTTAAATCGATTTATCTCGGGATCTAGAAGTCGTAGAAGAAAAAGAAAAATTCCGTTGGTCCTATTTTTTTCCTGTTCTATGACTTTGAAACATCACCCAAGTAAGCGCAACTGGTCTATTGAAAATCTAACCCCTGTTGGTGGATGGACGTAACTTTAATTGCACCACCAGTACCCAGGGTCACTCTAGGAAGCGCAACTGGTCTATTGAAAATCTAACCCCTGTTGGTGGATGGACGTAACTTTAATTGCACCACCAGTACCCAGGGTCACTCTAGGGCTATAGGGTTCGGTCAAGTTCAATGTTAACCAGTAGAGTAGGAATTGCCAGGGGGAGAACTGACCAGTAACCAGTTGTTATGTCGATAGTCATCTAGCTGGTTATTATGTAAACTAGTACAGTCAAACCAAGCAATTGCCGAACGACTAGAGTCAAACCTGGATTTAGTGGTTCAGTGAACTTTGGAAACTTTAACTGTAGGTTGTGGTTGAATTGCCAGGGGGAGAACTGACCAGTAACCAGTTGTTATGTCGATAGTCATCTAGCTGGTTATTATGTAAACTAGTACAGTCAAACCTAGCGATTGCCGAACGAGTACAGTCAAACCTGGATTTAGTGGTTCAGTGAACTTTGGAAACTTCAACCTTAGGTTGTGTGTATGTACCGGGATGAGAGAGGCAAGGTTGGTAAACTAACCTTGTTTTTAAGTTACCACGCAGCAACCATCTCAACCAAACGTTTTGTGCTCAAATTAGTCAAAATGAACCAAACAAATTAAAGGAAAATTACGTTAAAATTGGTGGGGGGAAGCGAAATGAACTTACATCCATATTATTTGGTAACCAAACTACTGCTTTTGAACTAATGTTGAAGCAATCTGAAGCATCAATTCCAAAAAATTGATTGTACCAACATTTGTTTTCATTTTATGTATTTCTCTTGTTATTTATGAATTTCAAGTCTCTAGCTTATACCGTTCCCGAGATATTGTTAAATTACACCGAAAACCGCCAAAAAGCGGTGAAATGCTGCCAACCGTTGCACCGGTCTTAACCTTACATTTTCCATGTTATTATTTATTTTTATTTGTTAATATTTAATTATTTTCTAAATAAACATCAACAGATAAGAATAAAATTTAATTTCCACATAACAATGACGTATTTCTGTCTAATCTGTGTCCACGAGTAGGTAATAAATTGAAAAATCAAACATAGAATTATTTGAAGTGCAAACATTAAAAAAGACTACAAATTTGAAGTCAATTATTTGAAGAACCAGTAAAAAGAAGAAAAAAATCAATGAAAAAAGTACTAGTGGAAAAATCGAACTCCCAAGTGGTCTCTTAGGTTTGTTAGCCACATGTCGATTGTAAACACACGTGTAGTTAATTGTAAATATGTACCATATGTATGTAATTAAATTGTAAATATGTACATATATATGTACGAGAATTGTAAATATGTAAATATATGTACATATGTATGTACTTTGGTACTTGAATACTGTGTGTACTTAAGTCCACGGGACTACAATATCAATTACAGATAAATGACAATTTACAATTAAATGACCACAGTTCGATATTTGAGTTCGTGAGTAAGGTATTAAATCTGATTTGACTGATTTAGGTGTACGTGTGGCTGTCGATTTGTTAGAGGTGATACGATAAAGCACGTCTGCCTTTTAAGCGCTAGATCGCGGGTTCAATTTTTTCCCGGAGCGACATTTACCCTAAAGTGCCTTAATCTGATGAATTTTGCGCTCGGAACGGCTGGCTTCATCCTATCTATAGAGCAAGCTCTTTTCTAGCATATTCTCTAAAATTGTGGAGGCACCTTGAGATAGAGGTCTTATCGTCTCACAATATTGGAGTGTCAGGTTGCTGCAGTTTGTGGTATTTAGATTTAGATGATGGGTGTTAATTAAAATTACTATATTAGTAAGTTGAATCCTTTTTGACTAAGTATGTCAAAATTAATTTATTTATTGTAAATGCGTTTCAGCATTCTTATTCTTTTGTATTTTCCGCGATTTGTTTCTTGTATTTTTTCAGTAGGGCCTTTGAGGGATTGAAAACTTATCTTTGCAATTTTGGATATTAGTTCAAGAGTAAAATTGGGCAATGGCAATCTCTAAGAATCTAGTAAACCTAATTTTGAACTGATACATGATAGTTAACTGAACAATTCATTCAATATCTGTAGATGATTTTTGAGAATATAATTTTTCCAAATTCCAAGATCAGTCTGAAATTCCTATAGGTACTTGAAAATCCTTTATTCGAATTAGCTAATAGAGTTGTAATTCAAGAAAATTACTGTCAAGAGAAACGGATATGATGTGAATCAAGGGCCCAGGTTTACATTACTTCTGAGATATCTTGACAGAAGATTTTCTTCCTTTGACTGACTACCCAGTCAAAATAGATCAGTCGAAATCTTGCTCTTCTTTTCAACAGACATTTTAGACAAATGTAATGGTTTGTAATTTTCATGTTGACAATTTTCAGACTCAGACTGTTCTTGGTAGTTAAGCTACACCGAGAAATTTTTGAATCTACACATTAGAATTCTGTAAATCAACTTTTTGTCTTGATGGTTTTCAATAAGTTTATCTGATGTATCTGATGATAATAAAATGTTTTAAATTATTTTGTGGTATTTGTTGTTTTTTGAAATGTTTACAATCGCTCAACCTTTTGCAGCTTTTCAGAAGAAGATATGGTAACAAGAAGATATGGTAACGATGTATATAATGTGTGCAATATACCTATAAACTCATGTTTTTGTTTCTGTTCAAATATACATAATAGAATAGAATAGAATATACCTTGTTTATCCTGCCAGAATGAGACTGAAAAGTCCCTTTACTCCGGCAGTCTAAACAAGGTCTTATATTATATATTTCATAGGTAGAGTTTACATTTACAGAAAAGTATATAAACCATAAGAGTTTAAGTTAGCGTGAAAGGTAGCGCGTCTGCCTTGTAAGCCTATGTCGCGGGTTTGTTTCTGTTCAAATATACATAAGTACAGTATTACAATTGTTTCTGGCGCAGACGGTAGCTAGGGGTCTCGCTAAGTCAGCTAAACCCATTTCTTTAGGCGGTAATTGAGGTTACAATGACACTGGCTGCACTGGCTTGGCTCTGACCGTACGCTTCCTGCGTAACAGGGGAATGTGTTAAACATTATAACTGACCGGTAATGTCCATTATTCTCTTTCTGATGAGGAGGTGAAAGTTTCTACAGGGTGCGGTGAAATTAGTGGATGTGTCTCATTCACCAAGATTTTAGATACGAGTATGTGCCCCCCGAAAAAGTAGATGCTCTATTATTTTTCATAAAATTCATTATTATTAGACATAATACAGGATAGGTAGGTAATTTGTAAAACACTCACTCACAAGTCTTAAAATATTCCTATGATACATACCTACTTGAGTTTCTCTATGTATCCTCCACCTATTGCGTCTCTGTCAGTCTTCTTATTTACCGCCTATGAAATTTTGAGGGTGGAAGCCTCCTATAAACGAAAGCCTAAGGTGAAATAAGGTGTATTGAAGAATATGAAAATCGACACCCCTATAGCGTTTACCTATACTTCTCCATATAGCATTGGTTCCCAACTTGGGGGTATTTACCCCCCGAGGGGTAAAATACACTTTTTCGAGGGGTAAAAAGAACTAAGCGCTAAGTGAAAAAAAAAAAAAAAAAAATGGGATGAAGGAAATTTATGTGACGATGTGAACGGACCCTTAAATCTTCGAGATATAAAACCTCTGAGATGTGCACTATGTGCTTTTGTTCTACTTATTGAAAATATGTTAAATTTAATAAATAAATTAAAAAAAATAAACCTACTGACCAACTGGGTACAATTTCAATATGTACTTGTTCTTTCCCTGTCTATAGCTATTTCTATGCTTTACTTTTTATTGGGGGGGGGGGGGGGGAAGGGCTAAATTTTGCTTTAAAAAGGG
>NW_007380246.1:9682-17838 GCF_000475195.1 Diaphorina citri | reverse complement strand
TTTTTCTTCTCGTCCTCCTCCTACGGTCTTTTTTTCTTTCGTGCTCCCCTTCCTCTCTTTCTCTATCTCTCTATAGTAGTTCACTATTATTTCTTCTCCTCCTTTTATTTCTCGTTCTCCTTCTTCTTCGACTTTCTCTTCTTCTTCTTCGTCTTCGTTGTCTTCTTCGTCTTTCTCTTCCTCTTTTTCTTCTTCTTCCCCTTTATCGTCTACGTTTTCTCTATTTTCCACATTTCCTTAGAATCGTATGTTAGATAAGAGCGATGGTGGGCAATTTTCCCGATAAAATTCATGTGAGATATTGTAGAGGTTGCTGTGTGGTGAGTTTTGATTCATAATATTGCTAGCCGGGTATTTTTTTACTAGCCCCACCTCACTGGTGACAGAAGCAGAAAGTTCAACTCAAAGTAGAGTCCCTCCGCCAGCGCGGCGCTGGTACAGTTGGTGCCGAGGTAATGCATTCATAGCCAAAGGGACCGCGATTTGAATCCCATAGTGACATGAAATTGAGTCTGGTTCGTCAGGGAAGGTCTCTTTTTAGAGGTTTGATAGAGGGAACTGTAACAACGGAGGTCTTATAGTCCGAAATTGAAAGTGAGGAAGAGGACAGGATAGGAGAAAGCCTCAGCAGTCATTCCAAGAAAGAACTTTATCCGTTTATAATAAAGTTCACCCCGATTGGGAATCGAAACCATAGGATGTTCATTTATTTTGATGTAAGATGATGAAATAAATTACATAGATTCTTTCTCTTTCAAATAAAATTATTCATCAAAAAAGCATCAGGCGTTAGTGACTTATAGGCGAGTTCTACAGGTTCATGATTTCACTGAATCACTATAGTTTAAAATGGGATAGCACTGAGGTAGTGCCCAACCAGTTTCCCTTCCCACGTGCTATTTCCTTAGTCTCAGTTTCTCTCTAGGCATTTATTTTCTTCGAAAGAAAAGGCTTTTCTTAAGGAGAAAAAAAAATGTGGGGAAAATTACATGGTCAGAATATCAAATTGGAAAAATTTCCCCAAAGGCAACTCTTACCCCTTCCTTCCCCCTCATTCCTGTAAGGTTGGGATCTATTGTTTCGTTGAGGAAAGGGAGGGAGGGGGGGGGGAGAGAGGGACTTTTCAGTCCTCTGATAGTTTTAAATAGACTTATCAGTCCTATGCGGTATAAACGAACGAACAAACAAAAAAGGCTTGTTTTAACAAAATACCTGGAATCGAACTCTTGTCATCTTGTTACAAGTAAAGGACCGTACAAAAGACATCACAACCCGTACCTCTTAAAGTACAAAGGAGAACTTTTAGTATCTAAATTTAGCCCTGTCCTATCAATCTAAGTACATAATATACATAAATAGTACCTACCTACATTGATATTACATTTCACATAGATTACACACACTGACTGCTAAAACTAAAGATAAAAAGTAAAAAATTAATTCAGATTGTACAAGTTGCGGAAAAAAAATCAAAATTTCGAATTTCCCGCCAACTTTACATGCTTAAAGGCCGACGATGGCCTAACTCAGCCCAGTACATGAACACAGCCTCTATGAAACTTTTAAAAAAAAAATCTTTAAATCTCCCTGCCTTACCCTGTATAATAAAAGAAAGGATCTCCATATCCCCGGATAGGGGGAGCAGCCATTTTATAACCCTGGTGTATATACCCGTGCTAGCTGTCTTTTTAATAAATTAAATTAATTTACACGGAAAATATGATAATGAAGGTAAAATTTAATGTTTTTTGATAAGAAAATATATTCCGAAGGTCGAGGGAGAATAAAAAGGGACGAATAAGTGAGGGAATTTAGGGACAAAGGCATGAGGAGAAGGAGAAAAGGGACAAGGAGAGGGAGAAAAGGGACGAGGAGAGGGAGAAAAGGGACGAGGAGAGGGGAGAAAAGGGACGAGGAGAGGGAGAAAAGGGACGAGGAGAGGGAGAAAAGGAACGAGGAGAGGGAAAAAAACGAGAAGAGTGGGAAAAGGGAGGAAGAGGAAGAAAAGGGAGAGGAGATTTGTGTAAAAAAAAAAATGTACAAAGATAACCACTGGTTAGGGGCGAAAAATGGAGGGGGAGCTTTTTTTTTTGAAAAGGAGAACTGAGAATCTTTTTTTTTTTATCATCTTTCCCCCAAAAAGAAAAGATGTGGGGGGTGCGGAATTGAAATCCTACCGAAACGTTTAATATTGTCTGTCTCAACTGATCAGGGAGCAAAAATAAATAAATAAATAAAATAAAAAAATAATAATAAATAAAAAAAAATGCAGTTTTTTCCTACTGAAACTTTTGTCTTTCTATCAAATGGATTTAGGTAGGGTAAGTACCTAGGTATATGGCAGAATTTAACTAAGGAAATAAATTTTCCACCATAGATTCTAAAGGAAATGCCTTGTTACCGTCAGTGTATCTCGGAATTAAAACTAACAAGTAGGTAGATAACGGCCTTTTTCGTCAACTGTAGGTATAGGTAACTTTTGCAGTGCCTATTTTGGGGGAAAAACTGAATAAATTTATAAATGAAGTATCTCCGGTTTGATAAGGTACTCATCTACGCCTACTAGGTAATCATCTTCGTTAATCTTCGTCCATTTTCGTTCATCTTCGTATTCATTTTTGATCATAATGTACTCCTCGTCGACAATCATATCGGTGTGCCACGACTTGGTTAGAAGTAAAAATGTACGATATTTCTAGCAGTTTTCAAATTTTCTAGCAGTGTACGGTAATTTGGGAGGATCAATCTGGCAACACTGGTGCGGAGTCCAGTATGTAGGACTATTGCATCCAAATTTATACATGCAGGATAGAGGTGATTTCGTTTTTCAAGATTTGACAGAAGGAACTATACAGTGTGTATAAGGAAGTCCATATACACTCTACAGTGTGTATGAGTGCTGAGGTCTTGTCTCTAATTCGAAGAAAGAACAAAAACAGGATAGAAGAGAACCCCAGAGTTGTCTGTAAAATAAACAGATTTTATCCACACTGTATATTCAAGTTGTTTTTTACAGGTCGAATTTTATGTTGCTTTCATTTTCCCTGAATTAATCAATCAACATGAGGTAAAAATGTGTGAGTAGGTACATTAGGCACGACAAATATTTTATTTTCTTTAAACGGAATTCATATTATTTTTCGTGATTAATTCGAAAATAAAGTCAGAAGGTATTTAACGTTATTTTTAAAGGTGATCTTGGTCTCTACGTTTTCCAACTCAACGTCCACGTTGTTCGACAACCGCGTGGTCCACTTCTCACCGGTTTCGAATTCGGTGAGCGAGTTCGTCAGCTGCGAGTCCTGGAACAGCTTATTATGAATCGTTTTAACGATCAGGTTCGTGTTGTTCACCACGCTATCCAGCGGTGTGAACTGGGCCACCGGTGGGCGGAAACTCTTCTCGCGGCTGAAAGACTTGATGGTGTTGATACTAGTGAAATTCTCCGGGTTGACGTTCTTGTTGCTGGTCCGCGGGATGAGGACCTTGATGCGCTTCTGCCCGGGGCTGATGTTGGCGGGGGCGGGTGTGCCCAGGGCGGCCGGGCCGTCAAACCCGTCCTCAAAGTCCGGGTAAAAGTTGGCGCTCTCCGGAGAATTCGGTGTGTCGCCGCTACTCGGTTTATTAGGGCTAGTTGGGAGCGTATCTATAATGTTAAACCTCTTGTCCGCGTCTGTGTAAATCGGAGTGTACTTATTCTTCAACGTCAAACTGTCCTTCAGCTTCTTATCAATCTTCAGACGGACGTTCAACTTATTCGGATTAATAGTTGACGACAGCTCGTCGGTGTGAACTATATTGTTACGATGGAGAATGAAACTTTCTGAAGAGGAGCCGGACGACAGGTCTAGATTGGATTTGATTTGTTTCAACGGACGTTCAACTTATTCGGATTAATAGTTGACGACAGCTCGTCGGTGTGAACTATATTGTTACGATGGAGAATGAAACTTTCTCTGTGTAAATCGGAGTGTACTTATTCTTCAACGTCAAACTGTCCTTCAGCTTCTTATCAATCTTCAGACGGACGTTCAACTTATTCGGGTTAATAGTTGACGACAGCTCGTCGGTGTGAACTATATTGTTACGATGGAGAATGAAACTTTCTGAAGAAGATCCGTCTTCAGACGGACGTTCAACTTATTCGGGTTAATAGTTGACGACAGCTCGTCGGTGTGAACTATATTGTTACGATGGAGAATGAAACTCTCCGAAGAGGATCCCGACGACAGGTCTAGATTGGATTTGATTTGTTTCAAAGCTGACTTACTCGCACTGGAGGTCTTGTACTTATTTTTGACGATGCTGGGGGAGCCCAGGGATTTGTTGAGACTAAGAGGGGGGGAGCCTCCAGAGGGTTTGACTGTTTTCTTACGAGGCCGATATTTGTAGTCGGGGTACTCCTGGAGGTGGAGAAGGCGGAGGCGCTCGGCCTCCTCTATAAAGGGCTGGCGTTCCTCTTCGGAGAGCAGCTTCCATCTTGCTCCTGGAACAGAGAAACAAACAACTTGGTCAATTTGTGGTCGAGTGGATCAGGTACAACATCATGTCTTCTGGTGAAGTGTTTCGCACATCGGTTACCGAGAATTAAATGACATTTTGATTCGCGGACGATATACTAGTAAGTTTAACAATCTGCTGATGATGGGTCTGTAACTCAGACCCGAAACGTCCAGTACAAAAATGAGGTATTTGCCAACTTCAAGTCCAGGAAAACGAAGCCCCTTTTGTGAATTTAATTACAGCTGATGACATTTTGATTTGCCAACAATCACACTTAATTAGGTACAATTGTGTGTTTTCCTGGACTCAAAGTTGGCAATTGACAAGTTCGCGACGATATACTCGTAAGTTTAACAATCTGCTGATGATGGGTCTAACTCAGACCCGAAACGTCCAGTACAAAAATGAGGTATTTGCCAACTTCAAGTCATGACATTTTGATTTGCCAACAATCACACTTAATTAGGTACAATTGTGTGTTTTCCTGGACTCAAAGTTGGCAATTGACAAGTTCGCGGACGATATACTCGTAAGTTTAACAATCTGCTGATGATGGGTCTGTAACTCAGACTCGAAACGTCCAGTACAAAAATGAGGTATTTGCCAACTTCAAGTTATGTATGTCTCGCTGTTACGCTGATGGACCTTTTGTTGTCCTCTTTTCACGAAAAAACGGCTTGACCGATTTTGATGAAATTTTTTGTAGTTGTTGAGAAGAGTACTGAGGGTGACATAGGCTATTCAAAATGGCAGCACCTCAAAGTTATGACTCTTATATCAGATAATTATATACCTACTATGCTATATCTACGAACAGATCATTAGTCATCGTAGCTCTAGACAACCCGAAGTCAGAAGTCAACAGATGATGGACTTTGGAAATTGGTAGTCATGAGTAGAGAAATTAGAAAAGATAGACAGCTGACTGTACTCACTCATACAGTGTGCCAGAAACCAGGAGATGGATAGGTGACTGTAGTAAAAACTAAAAGATAAATGATGGGACTACCTCACTCAGATAAAAACCAATTAATTTGATTCTTGCATCAGAAGATTCTGAAGTTCAGGCGAAGGTCGAAGGGAGAGAGTTTGGTGAGTATGTACTAGGCAGGTACGAGTATTTAAGAAAATGATACTAAGGTCTATCTGATAGTGTGTGTGCTCATCAGTTATCAGGTAGACCTTTTCAGTTGTACCTGTCAGGTCTTCCCCGTGCTAGCTGTCTTTTTAATAAATTAAATTAATTTACACGGAAAATATGATAATGAAGGTAAAATTTAATGTTTTTTGATAAGAAAGTATATTCCGAAGGTCGAGGGAGAATAAAAAGGGACGAATAAGTGAGGGAATTTAGGGACAAAGGAACGAGGAGAAGGAGAAAAGGAACGAGGAGAGGGAGAAAAGGGACGAGGAGAGGGAGAAAGGAACGAGGAGAAGGAGAAAAGGGACAAGGAGAAGGAGAAAAGGGACGAGGAGAGGGAAAAAAACGAGAAGAGTGGGAAAAGGGAAAAGAGTGGGAAAAGGGAGAGGAGATTTGTGTAAAAAAATGTACAAAGATAACCACTGGTTAGGGGCGAAAAATGGAGGGGGAGCTTTATTTTTGAAAAGGAGAACTGAGAATCTTTTTTTTTATCATCATCTTTCCCCCATATATGGTCCAAATAAAGGTCCATGCCAAATTTGGTGCTTTCCTGACGAAATGCAGCTTTTTTGACGTTAGGCCACCGACTATCTACATTTCGTATTTTTGTTTTAATTTATGGTTTTAATTTTTTGTGCTGAGTAGTACCTACCTACTATCTTGTAATGTCTCTTGATACCGATAGGTACTTGGGAAGGTAGGTACTTTTCATCCAATTTGAATATTTAATTGAAATAATGAGAGATATTCTGAGAATTGTAGGTACGATGAAACCCTTTTAAATGAGTAGGTTTATTATTATTGCAAAAAAAAAGAAAACTAATGAAGAAAGTAGCGCGTCTGATTAAGTTTCTGGAATCATTATTATTATCTACCTATTAGGGACACTAAAATATTATACTTTGAACAATAAGAGGATTTACGATCGTTAAAAATGTCGGACGGAATTCTTAATGAAATAATTATTTCCCCGTACCAAGGCAAGGTAGGTATAATGTATACTCCTAAATTGGCATTGAATAAGAGTGGAGCTGCCCTTTGAGGAGTTCCCAAAAGTTGTCCCATTTAGGTAGGCAGTAGTGTGCACAAAAATCCCATTCTGAGGGTTAGGTTTAGGGGCAAACAGCCGTAAAAGTTGGGTTAAGCTTAAAAGTACGAAACGAAGCTTGTATATTCGTCCAAGTCCCATCAGGTACTACGAAACCTGAGGCCCGGGTTTGATGGGTGCAAAATACCTACTGAACTCATCAGCAAGCGAGAATTTTTTTTCCAAAGTGGCCTCTAATTGAATGTAATGTAGTCCTTGGCTATAGGGTAAGTGTACCATTTATTCGCCCACCTAAAAAACATACCATTTATTGGCCCACCTGCCCACATTTATTTTTCTAATTTTTGTTTTTATGACTACAATTTTTGAATAGCACTGGTTCGATAGCAGTCTTTAAGCCCTTTCTTTTGATGAAATTGGATCTTGAAAAAGTTCGTCCAGTTCAGACTTATGTCGCGTATGGTACAGGTGGGCCAATAAATGGTACGTTTTTTAGGTGGGCGAATAAATGGTACACTTACCCTAATTGGTCATTTGAACATGGAAAGTAAAGTGTGTATCAAAAATTTTAAGTTTTGCACTCACAGTTACAGTGTGGGACGTGTGAGTGGCGAGTGTACGCGCGTCCTGACCACCCTGAACAAAGTCCCAGCCTCCCCCCTCCTCTCCTTCTTCCGAGTCTGAGGATCCTGCGGAACTCAGGTTCAGAACATTCTCATCTGAAATCACAAAAAGAAATAAATTAATTAATAAAATAGTCTGAAATCACACAGTAAATCGTTTTTCGGGAAAGAAACTTGATTTTTAATTTGAACATTTTTAATTTTTGACCGGGTGGCAAATTCCATGACTTTGTAATTCCATTACGTCTACCTAAATCTTAAATGGCGTCTCGTCACTAATATATAAAAAAGGAGAGGTTTTAAGAAACTCATGTAGGTTGAGACAGGCCATAGCTTCGTAAAGTTGGTTACATAAGGAAAACACATACGGTCCTCCCCTATGATAACTGGAAATTTCTCTATCAAAATTACTTAGTGGTTGGGAGCCATCACACACCTGAAGCCTAGACCTCCAACCAACCGAAGCCAAGCTTCAATCCCAGAACTTAAATAGCTTTACCCATAATTCCACCCCTGCTGTTCCGTACAATACCCACCATCTGGACACTATTTTCATGGGGGGGGGGGAGTTAATTAATTTTTTCATAGACTTACGAGCTGAAAGGTTACCGAGTGACTTCAATCCGTTTCACCCGCACAACCATAGGTCTTACCCTACTGGTAGACCCGTTAGACGATAACCGAAAAAAGACCGGAGTGCTGCATGAGTCCGACGCACCTACTCAATTATGTCCCAAATATGCGCTGGACCTTTTTGACCTTTTCAGTACTTAGACTTTTAGCCGGCTTTTTTTTAATACCTTTTCAGTACCTTTTAGCACTTTTAATTTTTTTTGGACAT
>NW_007380246.1:0-9109 GCF_000475195.1 Diaphorina citri | reverse complement strand
AAAAAAAATGTGGGGAAAATTACATGGTCAGAATATCAAATTGGAAAAATTTCCCCAAAGGCAACTCTTACCCCTTCCTTCCCCCTCATTCCTGTAAGGTTGGGATCTATTGTTTCGTTGAGGAAAGGGAGGGAGGGGGGGGGGAGAGAGGGACTTTTCAGTCCTCTGATAGTTTTAAATAGACTTATCAGTCCTATGCGGTATAAACGAACGAACAAACAAAAAAGGCTTGTTTTAACAAAATACCTGGAATCGAACTCTTGTCATCTTGTTACAAGTAAAGGACCGTACAAAAGACATCACAACCCGTACCTCTTAAAGTACAAAGGAGAACTTTTAGTATCTAAATTTAGCCCTGTCCTATCAATCTAAGTACATAATATACATAAATAGTACCTACCTACATTGATATTACATTTCACATAGATTACACACACTGACTGCTAGTATTTTATAAAATTTTATCTCTCACGGGAGTTCAAAACTGTCACTAAATATTGAACGATATTCTGTGCATATGGAGGAGGAGGAGGAGGAGGATGGGGGAGAGGAGGAGAAGGCAGAAAAATCATGACAATTTTCCAGTTCAGAACACAGCCAGAGTGAATGATAATTTGTACATAGGGGGAGGGGGAGAGAGAAGGAGGGGGAGAGGTGGAAGAGGGGAAAAGAGAGAGAAAGAGAGAGAGAGAGAGATAGAGAGAGAGATTAAAGAGAAAGACCTGAGAGAGAAAGGGAGGGATACGAATATATAGTTAGAGAGAGGGAGAATGGGTCAGAAAGAGAGAGATATACCTACATACTTATATGTCAATAAATCAAAAACAATGCTACAATTAATCAACAATCGATGTCATTAATCAAACCCAGGCCGCCCTGAGAGATGTTTCGACATGGAATACGTTTTAAATTATCCTCCCCCTCTCCTCCGCCTTCTCTTTCCCCTTCTTTCCTCCTCTCTTCAGAATTTTCTTCTCAGTCCTGATCATTCCGACAGTTGGCGGCTTACTTTTCACCAGTTTCTGAAATGAAATTCACGGAGAAAATAGGTAATCCCTGTGATAATATTTCGACAAATTTTGATTCAGCTGTTCCAAGAACGAACTTCATCGGTTTAGGACAAAATGTTTTATACCCATAAGAGCCGAACTTTTTTTTTCTTCGTTGGATCTTGCTGAAATTTAACCGCTTCTACAACTCCGGACCGGTACTGAGTAAATATGTCAAATAATAGTGAAAATAGTAGGAAATTTCCTTTACTAATTAATCCCCGATGCACTCTGACGTGGAGCGACTGAGATATCAGCGAAAAAGAGAGAAGGGTTACGTCAATTTTTGTGTGACTTTAATGTAGGCCTCGGCTCTCATGAGTTTAAAGCCTTTTTACTTTTTTACAATAATTTCATCATGTCAAGGCCCCTATACTCACGAGCCTCGAAACTGTCACCAATCCCGCTGTACATTTTGTTATAATGTGTTTCCATATCAGTAGCATTTCCACCCAAACTCCGTTTGTAGTACTTCCACCAAACCTACTGATATGTCTCATTGTCACATCGAAAATCATTGTCATCATTCCAACCAACTAATTGTGTTATGTCTGATAATCTGATAAACATTACTCTCTCTCTCAATTTTTTTTCTTCTCTTTTTCTCTCTCTCTCTCCCTCAATGTTTCTTCTCTTTCTCTCTCTCTCTCTTTCCCTCAACGTTTCTTCTCTTTCTCTCTCTCCCTCAATGTTTCTTCTCTTTCTCTCTCTCTCTCTTTGATTTATCTTTATCAACTCTCATTTTTTCCTCCTTTTTTTTCTCTATTCTCCTTCCCCACCTCTCTTTATTTCTCCGACTCATTCACTGAGTAGTTCACAGAAAAGAGTAGTTCTTTTTTTATAACTCACTCACTCTTTACACATCTCTAGTTCTATCAAAATTACTACATACTCATCTGCTCATCACTGGAAATCACTCATGTCTAGTGAAATCGAAATTCACATTTAGGAGGACATGTCCTGTCGTCCTAATTACAAACTATTCCGAGAAAATTGGAAACCATCAGAGGAAGTGGGACGTGGGAGACTGTAAGGGGAATGAAAATAATGTGACTAAACGACACCAATATCATAATGAAAGAGTTGATGCCTACACTGTCTTTTCTTCTTTTTCCTAATTTTATAAACTCTATCCAATATCTTCTTTGACACTTTCAGTTCAAGGCGAGGGTCTTTCATAGAATAGGTGATTTCTTTTAACATTTGTTTAGAATTTAGATCAAATTATTGGCCTAAAAGCATAGTGGGCACAAAAAACTCTATTAAACATTTGAGACTGTCGATTTTTACATATTACCAACTTTAGCCTGTAGATGATTATTATAGGTAGGTAAGTAATTATTACTTATTTTGTTTCAAATATCTTTTCATAACTCCTTCCATGCCTGATCAGAATGAAAGGGGTTTCGGAAAAAAAGAACACAAGGGGATAAAGGAAAAATATCCAGTGAAAAAAAAACGAGGGGGAATCGCAAAGTTCGTTAGCGAAGAAAATGACCCTAACTGGCCATTACAGCCCTTAGTCAGGTGCCCCCTAACCCTAATACTCATTTTCCAAGTTAAACTTTTCACCCCCCCCCCACCCCCGGAGGTCCCCCCAAACCCTAATCCCCATTTTCCAAGTTAAACTTTTCCCCCCCCCCCCACCCCCGGTCATTCCATCTATAAAAACATCTTTCTCTCTCCGTCTAATCAATAAAATAAATGACTGCCCATTTTTATTGTTATTTCTTTTGTAATTTTCAGGAGAAAATGTTCGAGAGAGAGGGAGAAAACTAACTTTAATTTTTAAAATTCCGCTCAAATTTATGAACTTTTCCGGCGTTTTCTATCTTGGATCTTGGGGAGAGAGGGGGAGAGGGAGGGAGAGAGAGGGGACACTTTGCACGCTCTATTGCTCTGTTGCATTTGGAACTCTGGGGAATTTAGAGCGAGCTTTTCTTTTTCAAACCGTATTACCATATATGACAAATATTATATACGTAATAATAATGCGTGTGTGGCTGTTTTTGAGAAATTGGAAGAAGACTTCTGTCAGGAGGTTTTGTACTGTGAACAGCTAGATGGCTTTACCTCTTCTCTTATATTTAAAGAATTTGCTAATATAGCAATCTTTCCTTTTTATTAAGATTAGACTTTCCATCTAGTATACGAACATACGAACTATGTATTATTGTGATCAAACTGTCCAATACTATTGAAGATGATATTCTATTCCACAATGTACGCTCCAATATATGTAGGTATTATCAGGCGAGGACATGAAGGCAGACCCATCCGGATACCAACCACAAGTAACGTTGCTTAACTTCAACGATACATTAAGATCTGCCTCAGTTTACATCACGTTCCTTATACAAAGCATTAGGTATGTACATACCTATATATTACCTATTTTTATTGATGTAACTATATACATAGAGTAGGTATAAGGTATAACTTTTATGTAAATACATAATACGGAAATTCTAACCGTCCTGCTTATACTGAAAAATCGCCCAAGTTATCTTTCAATATACCGGGTGATCCTCAAGCTTGCGGCTAGGTAGATATAGTGTGACCTTACGAGTTTTACGGAATCGTAAAGGCCCCTTCCCACTTGTCGTGAGTTTTATTCCATTTTCTTCCGAGACATTCTAGTTAGCTAGCTCTGTTAGCGCTAGGTCACGGGTTTGATTCCCGCCCGGGCCGGAAATAATACCTATCCAAAGTGGCAATAGTTGAATGTTTTCATGAAACAAGGCCTTCAGGCAAAACGATTCTTCAACTTCCATATGCAAGCCTAGTGTGATACCAACTGGGCTACGGAGCGGAAATTGGCTTGGTTTACATAAACACGCTGAGTCGTACATTGATGTATGTAATTGTACATAATACCTATCCAAAGTGGCAATAGTTGAATGTTTTCATGAAACAAGGCCTTCAGGCAAAACGATTCTTCAACTTCCATAAAAAAAAGACACAAGAAAAATCTATGAATACTCGTGTACCTACCTACTCCTACCTAAAATGGAAAATTCTTATATCCGCATTTTATCAGGTTTTATTGCGCTTGCCAGGAAAAATTATGAATATGACGTTTCGACCAATAGGAGGTGAGTATTTTATGTTTTTATGAGCTGTTTTTCTTTCATAATTTCCTTCCCTTTTTTTACCTCCCCTCCCTGGGCTTTCTTGCTTCTGCTTGGTTGTTTTTATTGATTACATTTGTTGCTGGTGGAAGTTGTTTTCCTATTCCCCCATTGCATTTTTTCTAGGAACGGTGTGCTTTGACCGTTTCGTGTATTGAGGGGGAAAAGATGGACTGTGGTAGGTATACTTGAGTTTTTATGCTTTTTCGAGCATCCTGAGCAATATCTTCATTTATTACAGGTTTTGTCTCTAGAAGTAAGTTGTTCAAATAACTTTTTTAGAGGGGTTCCCTCTAGGTTTCGGTTCCGTTTTTCTCGTGAAAAGAGGACAAAAACAGACAGAACCTACACCAACAGACTTTACTAACATGGAGAATAGAGAAAGTATTCACCTTTCACAGGGTTTTTGTTCTCAGAAAATCCTGCGGAAATAAAAGTAGCATCCTATTATCTTGAGCTAATGAAGACTCTACCAGCAAAAAAGACTTTACCAACAAAAAGGACTCAGCAAATAAGCATAATAAGCTAATACAATGTATATAACGCGATTCCAGACTTTGTTTTTTGCTTGAGCATGATTGTTATAGGCTACACAATGTCCTATACGTGAGCATAAGAGCATTCAATGCTCGGAGCATAAAACATCGCAAATAAGCGTCTAGCACAAATACATGAGGTATTGATTGCTTTGTACACGTCACCCTTCTTGACATAATAGAGGGAATGAATACAAAGTTACTGAGTCTTCCATGAAGGAATTAATACAGTCAGGAGTGCATTCAAGATGTAGTATATGAGACAAAATTGAAAAGACAAGAGAATAACAGATAATGCTACCCGTCATGCAGGTTGTAGACCTAAAGAAGTGAAATACTAAATACTTACCCAACAAGAGTGGAGGGATGTAGAGAGAACATTGGAGGTATCTCCATACCCATACCTAACAGGAACCCAACCTAAGTAAAACTCTAGGAGACAAAATGCTACTAGATGATAACAACAGAATACTGTCTTTCTACACGACTATAACAAGAGGAAATCTCTGTTATGTGAGGACAAATAATGGAAATTTCATTGACTCTTTGGAAGAAAAAAAGATAGGAGAAAAAACTGATGCGGATGATTTTGTAAAGATTGAAAGCACTCAGCAACAAACAATGGCTAACTAAATAATTTAGATCCTGAATGACAATCTAGGAACGTTACCTAAACCTACTTACTTTTCTGAGATAATAGGGTAAGTGTACCATTTAATCGCCCACTTAAAAAACGTACCATTTATTGGCCCACCTGCCCACATTTATTTTTCTAATTTTTGTTTTTATGACTACAATTTTTGAATAGCACTGGTTCGATAGCAGTCTTTAAGCCCTTTCTTTTGATGAAATTGGATCTTGAAAAAGTTCGTCCAGTTCAGACTTATGTCGCGTATGGTACAGGTGGGCCAATAAATGGTACGTTTTTTAGGTGGGCGAATAAATGGTACACTTACCCTAATTGATCTGCTCGCTTTTTAAGGAAGCTTAGCAGTTATAACTGAGACGTACAACCTTAGCAAATGGTCTTCATTACCCCTGTGCCCTAAATCACCAAAATATGGAAAAGTCTTTGACAATTCAATATTGCGATATGATTCGTTCAAATTCAAGTTCTGCTTTTCCATTGACATTAACAAAAACTAGGGAAAACTTTTCCTCCACGAAAGAGACCTAAAGAGAGGCGTTCATTTGTTTTTTCCCTGGCGTGCAGGCAGGCAAAATCATTTTCGAAAAAAAGTTCTCAAAAAGCTCTCTCTCCCTCCTGGTAGCATACCTAATAAAATATCAAGGGGGTGTATAGGAACCTACTGTGTGTATACGTGCCTGGAATGAGGAAATATGTGCGAGAGGGAAACTTTTAATACGGAAAATAATAACAAAACAATACTCGCCAAGTATACGGGGATCTACAGGGTGGGAGATGAAAGTGGTGCCCGTGGAATATAAACAGTGAGATAAGGCACACAAACACGCTGATAGAAGGTTTCTCAGGGGACTGATTGCTGAAAGGGAGAAGAGCAGCTTAGACCGGCTGGGGGAAAGAGGGAGTATACCAGCCTGAAATTCCCTTGCTGAAGATATAGTTACGGTTGAGTGCGAAGGGCATACACTCGTAAAATTTTTGTAGCCAAAACCAAATGGCAGCTCAAAGCAATCACCCCAAGGCTGATTGAGAGGCTGACGAAAAACGCCGACGCCGTCTGAATACCGGAAAAGGCGAAGAAAAACAACAAGATTGCTGAAATGTATGTACCTACTATTTACAAAAAGAAACTTCACTTCAAAGAAAGCTAGGACGCGAAGGGAAACGGTTCAAGATATTTGACAATCATAATATAAGTTGAGAGCTTATTTAATGGCTTGATTTGGTAAAAAAAGAAGTCCAATTTCGTAAGGCACCCATCAATTTGTTTCCCTACTTCCCTACCAATTTGAATCCTTTCAAAGCACTATCTCCTACCCCACCCAGTATAAATACGTACGAACCGAAACACAAACAGAAACTGTTAGCGGGAGAACTGGGGGAATTATGATCGAGGGAAAAGAGTTTAGGGGGAAATAAATTTATGATATCATTATACATGTATGAAACGACCGCCCTCTTTAAAGGGAGGAAACTGGGATAAAATAAACATCGCGAAAACGTTATGAAAACAACTAACGAAGAGAATATGTGGGGACATTGTGAGAGACGAACTTTGTGGGGAAACAGAAACTACATAGGAAGAGGAAGGTGTGACAAAACCCCGAAAAGTCAAAGGAATGGTTGTTAGGAAAATAATAGATTTACCTTTACTAGGTGCGATGTAAGTACATAGCTAAGTAGGTTAGGTAGCTATGTTTTTTTGTAAATTGGCTTACAGGTTGAAGTTGGAATAGAAGATCAGAAATCATAGCTATGATCATCTAAAATTCACTACTGAAATGCTTAAAAGAGGCATTTTATAGAAAATTGGTTAACAGCAGGTACCTACTTACATAGGTATTATTGAAAGAATTCGCTTTGCTTTCATTTTATCAGAATATTATGTATACTTTGTTCTTTGTAGAAGCATCTACTTCATACGGTTCCAACCCCTTCACTCAAGATATTAAAGACTGGAAGAGCATACCTACCACCTACATATAGGTAGCTATAATAAAATGAACGAGTCTGCAAAACGAAAATGATGGAATTCATGGCAGAGAAAATGGAAATAAAAATAAATAAAATGAGAAACACATAACAATGTTTCGTAAAAAAGAGAAATGAACAAAAGAAACGAGAAGAGGAGAAAGCAAAAGAGAAAAAAGTACAATAAAATAAAATTTTATATTTAAAATTTCTACCCGGGAATGGAAATTGTAGATATTTATGTAAAGGAAGAAAAAAATTACAATGTAATATTTTATATAGAAACTCATAAAAAAAGTAAAACTCAATAAAAGAGATGCGAATAAAACACAGCGGAGAGAAGGAAAAATAGAAGATAAAAATACAAAATTTATGTTGGGACTGAAGTTGAAAAAGAAAAGTTAGTAGTTACCAACGAGCAAGTAACCAACAGTGGTGTAGTTAAAGATATTGCCAAAGTTGAAGTAAAAGTGATTTTGAAGAAGTAAAAGATATCCTTAACGACAAAATAGGGGATAGAACTATAGACATTTCCAATAAACCATAATAAAAATAAAACATGCAAGAAAGATAAAAATACAAAATTTATGTTGGGACTGAAGTTGAAAAAGAAAAGTTAGTAGTTACCAACGAGCAAGTAACCAACAGTGGTGTAGTTAAAGATATTGCCAAAGTTGAAGTAAAAGTGATTTTGAAGAAGTAAAAGATATCCTTAACGACAAAATAGGGGATAGAACTATAGACATTTCCAATAAACCATAATAAAAATAAAACATGCAAGAAAAAAAAAAAATATTCTAAATTTAGGAAACGTGGCTAATCTAAATCTTGGTGTTCTGCTTGTTTTGATTTACTCATCAAGTCATCAATAGTGTAATCAAGTCAACTCCAGAACACAACTAACAGTCTAAAGAGTTTGGCATATCATTGAGAGAAGATATTGGAGGTGATAAGATTGAAATGGACAAAATGGTAAATGTAATGCAAAACAGATTCTCTCCGTCTAATCAATAAAATAAATGACTGCCCATTTTTATTGTTATTTCTTTTGTAATTTTCAGGAGAAAATGTTCGAGAGAGAGAGGGAGAAAACTAACTTTAATTTTTAAAATTCCGCTCAAATTTATGAACTTTTCCGGCATTTTCTATCTTGGATCTTGGGGAGAGAGAGGGAGGGAGAGAGAGAGAGAGGGGGGGAGGGAGAGAGAGAGAGAGAGAGAGAGAGAGGGAGTCAGGGAGAGAGTTATGGAGGTAATTTGATATTTGAACTTTCGCCTGCCCGCAAAAACCTGAGGTCCTTCGGAGATTAGGGCGTAAAATTCACATGCCTTAATACGTCAAGCATACCTAGAGGTATAGATTTAAAAGTAGGAGAATCCAGAACTCTAAGCACTGAGCAAACATGCCTTAATACGTCAAGCATACCTAGAGGTATAGATTTAAAAGTAGGAGAATCCAGAACTCTAAGCACTGAGCAAAAAAAAAAAAAATCTACCCCGCAGGGAATAGAAATCAGGACCTCCGGCGTGCAAGCCTAGTGTGATACCAACTGGGCTACGGAGCGGAAATTGGCTTGGTTTACATAAACACGCTGAGTCGTACATTGATGTATGTAATTGTACATAATACCTTTACTATAGAACATAAAAATAAGCATCATTCAATAGGATAAGGAAAGTCGTGTGATGTTCACACCAAAAAAAAAAAAAATGGCTCCTCTCGACTCTTATGTTGTATGTTGGCATGTAACTTTTATATTAGACCTTTTTCCCCCCT
>NW_007380245.1:1826-29415 GCF_000475195.1 Diaphorina citri | reverse complement strand
CCATTAGCACACAGAATGGAAAGCCAAACGCCATCAGCAATATACAGAATGGGAACGGCATTGATCTTATATCTCCGCTCACGCTCGCCAAATTAGTCCCTCACACGATGGCGAATAACGTCAAAACGACGAAGGCAAGCGCTCTCGATCGAATCAATGCAATCAAACTCAAATACGCCTCTCCCAAAGATAAAGCGACAGATGAGGAGCTGTCTCTGAAAACAAACAAGCTATCTCTACTCAATAAAACTCTCGAAGAAGTGGGCACCAACAGGCTGTCTATGTTGAATAACAATTTGTTCATAGCGACCCCTCCAAGTCCAAGTGCTGAGAGCAAGTCTATACTGAGTGCTGATAGATGTTCTCCTGGGGAACCTTTGAAGACAACGCCCAAGTTAAAGAAGCAGAGGACGTTTGAGATTCTGGATGATATAGAAGATGACTATGGGGATGATCCGTACTCTACCATGGTGATGCCGCAGACACATAGCCAGGAATACAATGGTGTTCAAGGTAAGTTCCAGCCTACTTAAAAAAAATAAGATAATTTGTTTTTCCAAGTGTTGTGTATACCCTTTGAAGTTCTAACTTTTTAATATTATTTTATTGTTGTTATTACATTTTTACTTTTTTTTCTTCATTGGTAAAACGGCTTTTGGCCTAACCATACAGCCTTCATTTTTACTTATTTTATTCGTGACTCCTGAGGAAAATTAAGTTGCTGGTTCCGTGCTAAGGGACCGAGCCAAATACAATCGAATGAACCCCTCTTGTCTGTGTGCGATAAATTTCGATACCTATACCTTTGAGCATAATTTTGTTTGAAGAGGAGCATAAAAATACGATTATTTGATGAAGCTCATTTGTCATTTGGCAACACTGTTCTTTAAAGTTTATCAAAAATCTTGAATGGAATCCAAATCCAAATCTAATCCATTAATCCAAGAGATTCCAAGTCTTTGGCGAAAGTAGAATAGGTTCGATGTCCCCGTGTTTTAACTCATGTACTTTGCAGTGTAGTTCTTTGTCCAAAGTTTTGTAATTTTACCAGTGAATTTGTAAAACGTAGCTTTATAAATGTGTACTTTGTGTGAGAGCCCAGAGCATGGTACTGCTTGAAACAAGTGGAAATTCTCACATTGGTTTACTTACCATTCTGTGCCAAAGCTGGTCTTTGTTCAATAACCCTAGCCAAGTAAAAGTTGAGTTTTTCAAACAGCTAACCCTAGAAATATTTTAAAGTGATTGTGTAGCTCTTCAATAATTTCATATTGGGATTCAAATTTCCGAGCCTCCATTGTATTATCATGACTCAGAATAACATTATCGATGATGAATTCCAGGAAATTTTGCGAGACACTGATATGTACATGTCCTATTATGAAGAGAACTGGTAAGTTGATAAGAACTTCTTGATAAAAAATGTTTTTTTTTTTTCCTTAGGATTGAAAGAGGGACTGCATCTAGGAATTGGTCAGGGGACTAAACAGGAAGTATACCAGCCTGAATTTCCCTAACTCTTTAGTCTAATCAATTAGATTGATTTATCCAAGGGTTACTTAAACTTAAATTAAATTTGAACTCAGATTGTGGTGCCAACAATGAGCCTTCTTGAGTAAACTAAGTAATAATAAAGTTGACAAAACCCAAAGCAATTCAAGCTTGATTTTATGATCTGACATAGAATTTCCTTCTACTGATGGCTAAGTATAAAATTTACTTGTACTTGACTTCTACTGACAGCTTGCATGTTACTCCTAGAATTATGTTCTTGTGACTTCATACTTCAGAGAGCAAATTTAGCTAACCCATGTTGGTCTGATTTCTAAATTTATCAAATTCAAATTGGGTTCCTATTGAAGTACAGACTTTGAATACAAAATAATAAGGGAGAAAGTAAGGTCAGGTACTTAACTGGGTGCTGGTAAAATGTTTGGTAGGTATGCAAGTAAGTATCACCTACTTAAGTAGGTACTTATAACTAGTTTTTCATACTTAAATAAGGTTTGTAGGTACCAACCTACTTACACAAATGCTTTAGTAGGTAGGTAGGTATATAGGTACTCTACTTACTTACCTAGGTACTTGGGTAATTATGCAGAAGTCAAGTAGGTACATCTGTCCAAGTGCCATGTTTACTTTTGGTGTTCTCTGTTTACCCGGGATGGAGGTGAGAATGTTGAATGACTCATCTGTGTCTTTTAGCTTCTGGTAGCAGAGGTGCATTTCATATTTTATGTCTGGGGACAAGTAACAGAGGTGTTAATAGGTGAAACATAGGTAATCAAATCAGTTGCACTTACTTGGGTGATATTGCAGTCATAGAGCAGGAAAAATGAGGACCAACGGAATTTTTCTTTTTCTTCTACAACTTCTAGAGCCCAAGATAAATCGATTTAAAAAATACCGGTAAATTGTGAAGTTTGACGTCACGGCATCCTAGGTATTAAAAAAAAAAAAAAAAAAATCTCACCAGTCAATGCCGTTCAAGTTCTTCACACTCACACCCATGCTTGGCTCAAGTATGAGACTATGCACCTCCACCCCCTTCACACCCAAACACAGTAGTCCCTGTGCTGCTTGCAATGCGAGAGGTGACTCCTTCAAACTTTCGCAGATGAATTTACCTTTTTCAAATTGAACAGTGCATTCTTGAAGTCTCCGCTCAAATAATACAGTTCTCCTAGGGATATGAGTAGACTGGAGTTGTTACTGAATGGAGTGCCCTCTTCTAGCTGACGGAATGTGTGAATAGCTTGCTTATATTCCTTGGCATACATATGGGCATGTGCTCGGATCCAGGCATTTACCCTGAGTGGAGATAAGAAAAAGTCATTATCATCATGAATCTTGTGGTAAAGCAGTGAGCTACTCTTCTAATATCCCATACTCGGTAAAATAATAGCCATTGACGCTAAATAAATAATCTCAATCTCATCTAAGTACTTGTATCATCAATCTTTTTATACTGGTAATGCTGCCATTGGTTGCTATTTGATTAAAGTACCTCCTCCATTGTCCTTACAAGGCCGCACCCAAAACTTCAAGAAAAAAAAAAAAAAAAAAAAAAAAAAAAAAAAAAAAAAAAAAAAAAAAAAAAAAACTTTGATTCTGCTGGGAATTGAACTCAGGACCTCCAGCACACAAGCCTAGTGTGATACCCACTTGGCCTTGGAAGTTGCTTATTGTAAACAAATTATTCAAATATATTTTTCACAAAGAAAATTAATGAACTTACCACCCTTCTTTATTTTCTTGTTTATCTTTGTTGTAATAATTTTCTGCAATATTTATTTGTTAAAAATAAAACAAAAAGTATTTGGAAAAAAAAGCAAAAGTCTCACCAGTCAATGCCATTCAAGTTTTTCACACTCACACCCATGCTTGGCTCAAGTATGAGACTATGCACCTCAACACCCTTCACACCCAAACACAATAGCCCCTGTGCTGCTTGCAATGCGAGTGGGGACTCCTTCAACACCTCCTTGTAGCAAGTGATGGCTGAGCGTTCATTCCCGTTGTCCTGGTACATCTGTCCAAGTGCCATGTTTACTTTTGGTGTTCTCTGTTTACCCGGGATGGAGGTGAGAATGTTGAATGACTCATCTGTGTCGTTTAGCTTCTGGTAGCAGAGGTGCATTTCATATTTTATGTCTGGGGACAAGTAACAGAGGTGTTAATAAGTAATCAAATAGGTAATCAAACATAGGTAATCAAATCAGTTGTGCTTACTTGGGTTGAAAATTAAAAAAAAAAAAAAAAAAGATGGGGGAGGGGAGGGAGGCAGGAAGGGGGGAGAGGAGAGGGAAGACCTACTGACTTCTGGTCTTACCCTACTAAGTACCTACTTATCCACTCTATTTTCAATTTGTTTCCAACAAGACACCCTAGACTTTTTATTTCAATTTCATCCAAATTACCTTTAACTTGTACCTTTCTCAAAAAAGAGAAATCACAGTTCCACTCTCTCTTGGTCTCTTCTACCTTCTTTTATTCTAAAGTTTAAAAAAAAGTAAGTACTTAAGTACCCACCTACTTTGCATGTTGAAGTCAAATCATTCAAGTTAATTTTAAAAGTTCCAAGTATCAAGTCGCCCATCAGACACAGCACTGCTGGCATAATCTACAATCTTAGAATAGCATGAGACTATTAGATAACATAATTGTCTCTGGCCTGCCCACCCATTATTTCCTACTAGAGACCTGAGACAAGTAGAGTCTATGTTATTAGAGTACCCTACACTCACGTGCAAAAAAATTCAGGATATATTGTCTAAGTAGTACTTTTCCAATATTCCCAGGTTAGTACCTATTTTTGATGTAGGGTTGATTTTTTTTCAAGAGGTTTGATAGAGGGAACTGTAACTTCTAAGGTCCCGAAATTGAAGAGAGAAGGAAGACAGGATAGGAGAAAGTCAGCCGTTCCGAGAAAAAACCCCATCCGTTCAGCATAAAATCCGCCCCGGGCGGGAATCGAACCCGCGGCCTAGCGCTTACAAGACAGACGCGCTACCAATCAAGCTAGGCTAGCAATCTTTTTGAACATTGAAAAATTCAGCCCAATTTTTTTATTTTTTTTTTTACTCATGTGTATATCGTGTTTTATTAGGAGTCTATAAAGTTACTCCGTGTTATAAACCCAATAAGGAAGCCAGGCTATACGTTTCAAGAGCATGTTGTAGAGATAGATGTCTATTGCTAATATGATAGTGTAGGCAGGTTCTCGAGAATGCATGCTATTTTTTGCAGTAGGTACTTAGTATGTAATATTGCATACCCAATATGCTGCCTTGTTTATTTGTTTGTTTCTACTGCCTAAATCGGTCCGAAATATTATGGTACCTTCTTCATATGTACAAGTGTAGGTACAATATACTTCCAGCTCTACTTCTTCTACTAGGCAACATGTACAGTAGAGCTGGAAATTTATTTATCTTCTGCATATACTTTGCCGTAAAATGGTTGAAAATGTAATCAGTACAGCCCGCCTAATGTTTTTTAACTTCAGTGATCCATGAGGAACTAGTGCATTCAATGTGCTAATTCTGCTGGCTGGTACTATTCGAACCAAACGTACAGGGTTTATACGCGACCTGGAAAACCTGGAAAAGTCATGGAATCCGAAAATCGGCCAAAAAGTTTTAGTCGTTGAAAATGGTGAAAATATAAAGGAAACCTGGAAAAGTCATGGAATTTGTCAGCCGGTCAAAAATTAAAAATGTTCAAATTAAATATCAAGTTTTTTTTCTATTGTTCCCCCATCATTACATCTAGATAAATTTTATGACTATTTGGACTCGAACCACCAACCTCCAGATCCAAAGTCCAACCACTGAACCACTGAGGTTGGTTACCTAATGGTTTAAGTCTTGTATAATGTGTGGGCCACTTACTAACTCAAAATACAACTGCCTTCATAAGGCTAACCAATGTCTCCATACTGAACGAACCAACTCATGTGCTACGTAAGACCATTTCCATTTCTCACAAATAAGAGACATTGTAGGTCACTAATGTGATAGTTTTTAATGATCCAAAAAGGAGTTTATCTTTTTTGGGATCATTAAAAATTCATTAGTGAAATCTCTCATTAAGTCATTGGTAAAATCCATCATATGAGTTTAATCAGTGATATGCGAATTTCTCAAAGAGATTTAACATAAAGTGACCCAAATGTAAAAGTTGGAACCGTAAATGATTCTACATATGTATTTATCAATGTTTACTACATCTGTGAATTATGAGTATTCTTGCTTATCTGACCTTTGAGTAATCTTGCTTATCTGACCTTTGAGTAATCTTGATTATCTAATCTCGATTAAGAGTAATCTCGCTTGTCTAACATCGTTTGAGTACCTATAATATAAATTTACGGAAAACTTTCCAAAAGCTTGCAAATAGCAAGGCAATAAAGAGATGATCCTCCACAAAAACATCAATATAAAAGGGAAAAAATGGCCTTAATTTTCGAATCTCACGTCTTTTATAGGCCAACATTTTTGGATAGGAACTTGGCCTTTTCCCACAATTGTGGTTTTGTGTGGTTTTTCTTGGGCAAATTTACTTCCTACCTATTTTAATCTAAGCATTCTAAGTAATTAATTTAATCAAACCTTGTTTCCTTTGCTTTCCAGACGACCTCCTTCATTCCGTCTCCTTCACATCCACACCCAAATCTCACCATCAGCTCAACAATTCCTTCACGCTCATCAAAAACAACAAACTCGCCATTTACAACGAGGAAAAACTGCTCAGCACTTCATTCACCATTGAGAAACACGCCTCTCCTCCTAGCAATCGAAATACTTCCGTCACCTATCTAAACGGCGCTGAACCTCAAAATTCTGATCAAGCTCCAAATGAAAATGAAAACAATATGAACAGATCGTTTGTAGTGAGTCGAAATTGTGGAGCGGAACAGAATGGAGTCACTAATGAAGCACATATGAATGCGTTGAACACGTCATTCACCGTTGTCAACAGTGAGCAAGTGGTGGAATACGGTGAGACTAACAACGCTCTCAACGCATCCTTCACCGTAACCAAACACTACGATGAAAATGGTGAAACGAACGTTTTGAACTCGAGTGATATTAACGATAACGTAGTGAATGGGAAATATATTGAGCATAGAGTCAACACAAACACGACTAGTACGAGCAATTCCTACAGGACGTTTACGCGGCCTAAGAAACCAACTGGGAATGCCTCCAGGAGTTCAGGACTGCAAAGGCGATCCATTATGAAACCTACTGTATCCAATGTGAACGCTATGAACTCTACGTTCAGTACAGAACCACCGTCTAATCTGAACGAAACCATCAGTAAAACTTCCAACTCGAGGTTTTCCACTATAACCAGGCCTAAATCAAAACTAAGCTACGTGGGTCAGACGCAAGTCAAACCCGCCACGGGGAATACATCTTCTATTCAAAGGCTGAAGAACTCGTCTTCCACGGAATCGCTGAAGAGCAACGAATCCTATGTGATATCCCGACCCAATGGAACACGGGGCGGTGATCCGTACTCTACCATGGTGATGCCGCAGACACATAGCCAGGAATACAATGGTGTTCAAGGTAAGTTCCAGCCTACTTAAAAAAAATAAGATAATTTGTTTTTCCAAGTGTTGTGTATACCCTTTGATAAAATTCCATACCTCGGCTGGGGTTGAACCCACGCCCTCCTGTTTACCAGGCGAGCGCCTTGACCACTACACCACCGAGGCAGGTAAATGTGTCAGATAATAGTGAAAGTAGTAGAAAATTTTGTTTTCTAACTAATGCACTCTGACGTGGAGCGACTGAGATATTAGGGAAAAAGAGAGAAGGGCAGTGGCGTAGCGTGGTCTAAAGTCAAGTGTAAGGCGTGTAGGGCACTAATTTCCATCACCATGCCCATTACTACATAAGTTATGCATATGCTTCTTCATAAATATTTAAAGTCAATATTTAAGGGTATTTGAATAAATTTAGAGTGTATGGCCGCCATACACGCCCTACATGGACGCTAAGCCACTGGAGAAGGGTTTGGTCAGGTTTGGTGTGACTTCAATGTATCGGCTCTCATGGGTTAGGGATAGGGTGTTCGGAGACAATTAAAAAGTTCCGTTTCAAACTATGTATGTAACTTTTTTCACATTTCCGTTTCTGGTTTGTTTTATTGCAAAGTTTATTGTGCACTTGAAACTTTCAAACTTCGGTTAAGCCACATATGAATCCCATAACACGCGCTACGTGTATTCTTTCTGAGTTTTGAAGTTCCCACAATGACCGCAAGTTTGATAACATGGTTGTTTGTTTGTCTGTTCATTCGTTTTATTATTATTATTATTATTATTATTTTTTTGTATTTTTTTTTTAAGCTGGGTTTTGTCATAAATATGCATTGTTGCAATGCATAGTCTGAGGCCTTGTGTGACCCAAATCCCAGATTAGAATCGTTTGTATGTTCTAGTCGTAATTTCCTATGCAAGTTGTGGTTTATCATGGGAATTAAACAGGGATTTGGGATGAATTAGAAAGTTCTCGGTGCTATAACATGGGAAAAACCTTAAATCCTCCTCTACCTTCAACTTTACAAAAATCCCACCTGGAAAAAGTCATGGAAATTTTCTTGAAAAGTCATGGAATAGTCATGGAATTTCATTCCGGGAAAAGCGTATAAACCCTGACGTAGAAAAATCATTATTTACAACACAATTTTGTGACCCGTGGTTTTATGCTGATTTGATAGTTCATAATTTTGTTTTGCTTTTTCTCCCCCAGATGATCAACTGCTCAAGCTGTCAAATGTGTCAAATATTGAATTGAAATCAACACAGGTAATTATCAGGAAACAATGTACAGTGACTGTACTACAGTCTCCTGTTTTAAGTTGGTACGAAAGTACTATTTTTATCCAACCGAGTAGGTATGATTAGGAAGGGGAAAATCAAGTACATAGTAAGTACATGCTACTAGGTATGTACTTGATTTAGTACCAGATTACCAAATTCCTTGTAACCGCAGCCCAATTAAACCCATTCCTAGGTACTAAATTAAATTGAAATCATATGTATAGGTAGTTAGACATACATTATCCCCATCTTCATATTCGTCTGCTCTCTACAGGCCTTACTTAGATCAGAATTCATGTACCAAGTACTTATGTACCTACTTGGTAATGTCTAACATTACTTACAAAATAAGATGGTTTACCAAATATGTTGTGATTATCGCACTTATAGGGTGAACGGAGCTTTATGACCCATTTTCAATCCAGTTAAATCAAAAGTTAGAAGGGAACAAAAATTTTTTTTTGTTATTTATTGGTAAGTACCGATTGGAAAAATCGTACTTATACCTCCCTTTTCATCTCCCTACAGAATGTATCAAGCAAGTCATCAGGGCCGGACTCCAAACGCCACGCGCGGTTCAAAACCCAAGTGATCAAATATGAAGAGCCCCCCCTAGGGGACAGCGAGGACATTGACCTCGAGCCTCCCCCTTCTTTTTCTTCCCTGGACGATTTCATCCCTCAAACACCTGAACGCCACGCGCGGTTCAAAACCCAAGTGATCAAATATGAAGAGCCCCCCCTAGGGGACAGCGAGGACATTGACCTCGAGCCTCCCCCCTCTTTTTCTTCCCTGGACGATTTCATCCCTCAAACACCTTATCAACATGATATTATTTTTACAGGATGTACTCACCAATAGTTTCTACTTAAAAATTAAATATTCCGAAAAAGGTGTGGTAACCCCTACTCCGAATCCTAATCCAATTTGTAAAATTATACCCTACTCTCCTTTTCGTATGAAATTCCGCCTGAGTCCCACTACACGTTCAGGTAACACTCCAGTCACAGTTAAATCTGATATAATACCTTTCATTCGGATAAAAAATAAAATAAAATCAACATGATATTATTTTTACAGGATGTACTCACCAATAGTTTCTACCTAAAAATTAAATATTCCGAAAAAGGTGTGGTAACCCCTATTCCGAATCCTAATCCAATTTGTAAAAATCATACCCTACTCTCCTTTTCGTATGAAATTCCGCCTGAGTCCCACTACACGTTCAGGTAACACTCCAGTCACAGTTAAATATTTTACAGGCGAGGCGATTAGATGGGAGTTAGTAAGCCTTAGGCCGCGGGTTCGATTCCCGCTCGGGGCGGATTTTAAGCTGAACGCATAAGGTTCGTTCTCGGAACGGCTGGCTTTCTCCTAACCTGTCCTCCTCTCTTCGATTTCGACAGTTAAATATTTTACAGGCGAGGCGATTAGATGGGAGTTAGTAAGCCTTAGGCCGCGGGTTCGATTCCCGCTCGGGGCGGATTTTATGCTGAACGGATAAGGTTCGTTCTCGGAACGGCTGGCTTTCTCCTAACCTGTCCTCCTCTCTTCGATTTTAGGACGATAAGACCTCCGTTGTTACAGTTCCTTCTATCAAATCTGATTTTTTGTACTTGATTGGAACATAACTTGAACTTTAGTGGGCACGGGGCGGGGCCATTCAAAACAGACGATCTATATACAAGTCTACAGGGGCACTCAATGTCGCGGCACACAGAGATACAGGGTACGCTAAGGTGCAAAGCACGGAAAATCTGTCGGTCAAGAGTGGTGGAAGTGATAGTGAGGGTTCGAACTCCGGGTCCTTTTTAATATTATTTTATTGTTGTTATTACATTTTTACTTTTTTTTCTTCATTGGTAAAACGGCTTTTGGCCTAACCATACAGCCTTCATTTTTACTTATAATTATTATTATCTATTTGTTTCCAGACCCCAGCACTACACCTCCTCCTAACGGATCTGATCTGAAGAGATCGGAAATGGTCAACTCAACACCCAAGCTCAAGAAACAAGGCACGTTTGAAATATTAGATGAACCTGAAGAAGATGATGGTGATGATCCTTATCAAACGATGATACTGCCTCCCACGGATAGTGATGAGGTCAAGAAAATGCAATGTACGTATCTCTAAGAGTAGAAAGGATAATGGTGGATTTCACCAACGACTTAATAAGAGATTTCACTAATGTGATAGTTTTTAATGATCCAAAAAGGAGTTTATCTTTTTTGGGATCATTAAAAATTCATTAGTGAAATCTCTCATTAAGCCATTGGTAAAATCCCCCATATGTGTCTAATCAGTGGTATGCGAATTTCTCAAAGAGATTTAACATAAAGTGACCCAAAAGTAAAAGTTGGAATCGTAAATGATTCTACATATGTATTTATCAATGTTTACTACATCTGTGAATTATGAGTATTCTTGATTATCTAATCTCGATTAAGAGTAATCTCGCTTGTCTAACATCGTTTGAGTATCTATAATATAAATTTACGGAAAACTTTCCAAAAGCTTGCAAATAGCAAGGCAATAAAGAGATAATCCTCCACAAAAACATCAATATAAAAGGGAAAAATGGCCTTAATTTTGGAATCTCACGTCTTTTATAGGCCAACATTTTTGGATAGGAACTTGGCCTTTTCCCACAATTGTGTTTTTGTGGGTTTTTTCTTGGGCAAATTTACTACCTACCTTTTTTCATCTAAGCATTCTAAGCAATTGATTGTAAAAGTTAGGGTAAAAGAACACTCAAGTAAGCATCATTCAATAGGATAAGGAAAGTCGTGTGATGTTCACACCAGATTTTTTAGTTTCTGTCCACGTAGAATAACGAATGCCTATCAATCGATTTGATTATTCCTACCAAGACTGATTTTTCTACTTTTGTATGATCATTTTTTAAAATAAATATAAAGAATAAAGAATTATTTATGATATTTTATACCTCGAATTTTTACTGTTTTCTTCTGTATTTTCCGTATGACTAGAGATAAGTAAAAATTGAGTGAGTGAGTCATAAAAAGAACTATTCTTTTCACTGGACTACTCGGTCCTCTCTTCAATTTCCCTTAAGCATAGGAATTAGGATCGGACTCATTGACTGAGTAACCTACTGAAAAGAGAAGTTCTTTTCTTATATTATACTCGTAAGTCATAACTCACTTAAAAAGAACTATTCTTTTCACTGGACTACTCGGTCCTCTCTTCAATTTCCCTTAAGCATAGGAATTAGGATCGGACTCATTGACTGATTAAGCTACTGAAAAGAGTAGTTCTTTTCTTATATTATACTCGTAAGTCATAACTCACTCGCACTCTTTAGTTTTTTCACATCTCTAAAGTCTGCTAATTCTAGTGTTATTCTATTCTGTTCTAGTTTAACCTTAGGAAAATGACCTAATAATCAATTCTTTTGCATTAGTAAGCAACAACAACAACAACAACAACAACAACAACAACAACAACAACAACAACAACAACAGCAGGTGTTATTCTATTCTGTTCTAGTTTAACCTTAGGAAAATGACCTAATAATCAATTCTTTTGCATTAGTAAGCAACAACAACAACAACAGCAATTTAACTGACAATATCAATGAGGGCATCCTGATATAATGATATGTGACACTGAAATAAAACATACTTATTTCCACATAAGCATTCAACCGCATTAAAAAGTCCTGTGATTCTGAAGAAAAAGTTCTGACCTCTTCCACCCAACTACCCAGGATTATTTGCCCAATTAGCTCGGTTCTATGTTTGCATTTCAGATCGTCTGGTGATCTCAAAGTGTTCCTGATAAATCTGGCTATTTCCGATTTGACCATGGCGATCTTCTCCATACCTTTCACGTATACCATGTAAGTACCTACCTATCTTTACCGTCACTTATTTTCCTACCTCTGCTAGGTTAAACACACCTTGCGGTTGCTGAAGGGGCCAAAAGACTTTAGACTAGACAACTATAGTGTGTCCAGATCAATGTGACGGCAAGAAATGGGCATTGTTGCCAAACATGTCACATGTGCAATGGTAGAGAATCTCTAAAAGGGGAAGCTATATTGCACAGTGCTTCCTCCGACAGTGAAAAAAAGTCAGGTAAGGCGATATCCATCTTACCTGTTCTGGAATCCAACCTTTGAACTTAGAGCTACCTCTGCATTTTAGGTTTACCTGAATTGCAACAATGTAAGGATTTCCTGCAATCTGATTGGTTCCTTCATTTTGGGTTGATGACTCATTGCTGCCACATTGTTCTGGATGAACTATAGATATAGTTAAGAAGAACTAGGTAGGTACCCTGTTTTTAGTGGACTACTCAGTCAATGAGTCCGATACTAACTCTGAGTAAATACCACGGGGCGGGGCCATTCAAAACAGACGATCTATATACAAGTCTACAGGGGCACTCAATGTCGCGGCACACAGAGATACAGGGTACGCCAAGGTGCAAAGCACGGAGAATCTGTCGGTCAAGAGTGGTGGAAGTGATAGTGAGGGTTCGAACTCCGGGTCTGCCATACCAAAACCTAGTGGACTACTGAGGCCAGGCTTCTCGAGAATACCGGCTCCGGCTAGTAGAATATCGTCAGCACCTTCCTCTTCCAGGTAAGATATAGGCCCGGTTCGAGTATTTTAATTGATTCTACACCAGTAGTTGATACTGTTGAGGGACTGTTCATAAATATGCATCTTAGATTGAGCCGAATTTTCTCTCTTGTTCACAGACCAAGTATGCTGCAAAAGTATTCGGCACCAGGTAAGATATAGGCCCGGTTCGAGTATTTTAATTGATTCTACACCAGTAGTTGATACTGTTGAGGGACTGTTCATAAATATGCATCTAAGATTGATCCGAATTTTCTCTCTTGTTCACAGACCAAGTATGCTGCAAAAGTATTCAGCAGGTAGAAGAGTATAGGCGGAGCAGAGGAATCAAATACAACTGCCTTCATAAGGCTAACCAATGTCTCCATACTGAACGAACCAACTCATGTGCTACGTAAGACCATTTCCATTTCTCACTAATAAGAGACATTGTAGGCATATCTGCCATTTGTGGCTTTGTATATCTGCCATTTGTGCCTTTGTATATCTGCCATTTGTGCCTTTGTATGTCTCCCATTTGTTTCATCTTATGTATTGTCTCCTTTTTTTTGTTGATAATTACATGGTATTTTCTATTACATGGTAGAGGAATAGTACGTTATTTTTTAATTTTTCGACAACTTATATGTTTCAAAAGTCAATCTATATACACTATATACAGCTGGGTTTTGTCATAAATATGCATTGTTGCAATGCATAGTCTGAGGCCTTGTGTGACCCAAATCCCAGATTAGAATCGTTTGTATGTTTTAGTCGTAATTTCCTATGCAAGTTGTGGTTTATCATGGGAATTAAACAGGGATTTGGGATGAATTTTAGAAAGTTCTCGGTGCTATAACATGGGAAAAACCTTAAAACCTCCTCTACCTTGAACTTTACAAAAATCCCACTCAGAGGCTCAACTTTAGGGATCAAGGGTACCAAAGGTGTACTAAGCTCGACGAATCTTACCCGGGCAATGTATAGCATCACATAAAAAAAAACGGGCGTTTCATAGTCTCATGGCGTATGCAAATTAAGGGAATGTCACTAAAGATCTAACCAGGTCGCAGTGACAGAAGGCGTTTAGTAAAACCAATGGCCCTACAGCCTACATATACCAAAGTATACAAATCAAAGGAACATGATAGGCCTTCTAGGGACTGAAAAAAAAACGTTGTTGAAATCCATTGTCAGGTTGCCTTTTTTGTTCGCTGTCCGCGAAAAAAAAAGCTGTTTCATAGTCTCATGGCGTATGCAAATTAAGGGAATGTCACTAAAGATCTAACCAGGTCGCAGTGACAGAAGGCGTTTAGTAAAACCGATGGCCCTACATATACCAAAGTATACAAATCAAAGGAACATGACAGGCCTTCTAGGGACTGAAAAAAACGTTGTTGAAATCCGTTGTCAGTTTGCCTTTCAATTATTTGCAATTTTGTTCGCTGTCCGCGAAAAAAAAAAAGCGATTTTGAAAATTTGGACCGATTGCAATACTTTCATTACTAGTATAGCTCCGCTATACTGTAGTAATAGAAAGTAAAAAAGCAAAAACAAAAGAGAACACACACACAAATACTTCTCCTTCTCTCCCTTCAGCACATTCCCCTTTAACCTTCCCCTGCCCCTCCCCCTCACCGCGAGTCCAGAAATTCCGCCGTCAAGGTCATCTACAAAACTTCTGGCGACGAAGAACGATTTCTCCCTCTTTATCCCGATTTCTCTCCCCCTTTCTCCTTTTCCTCCTCTTTTCTATCCTACATTCCCTCTTTCCCTCCTTTTCTCCTTCTCCTCCTCGTTTCTATCTTGTTTCCTCCTTCACGTCCTTCTTTTTCCCTTTTCTTTCTATTCATTCTATCCTATTTTCCCTCGCTCCCATCCCTCTCCCCTCATTGTGATCCTATTTTCTCCCTTTCCCGTCCTTTTTTTCCCCTCATTTCTATCATATTTTCCCTTTATTCCATCCCTTCTTCCCTCTCCTATGTTTTATCCCTCTTTCCTATCCCGATTTCCCTCCCTCTTTCCTTTCCTCCTCTTTCCTCTTTCCCATCCCTTCCTCCCTCTCCCATGCTATCTCTCTCTTCCCTATCCCGATTTCCCTCCTTTTTATCTTTCCCCCCTCAATTATATCCTACTTTGCTACTTTCCCTTCTTCCCGTTCTCCTTTTCCCTCCTTCCCATCCCTTCCTCCCTCTCCCATGATATCTTCCTCTTTCCTATCCCGTTTCTCCTCCCTATATCCTTTCCCCACTCATTCCTATCCCGATATCCCTCCCTATCTCCTTTCCCTCCTTCCCAACCCTTTCTCCCTCGTTTCTCTCCCTCCTCCACCTTGACACTGGGAAAACGTTCTGTTTCGCGGAAACTCTCATTTTCGACATTTTCTCTTCTCGATTTTCGTCCGTGAAAATTTCCCGACTCACATTCAGTGTGCACTTTGAAATTGCTCGCATAGATCGCCGCGGCCCGCGTATTTTTTTCGCCGCTTGGAATTTCGCGATCTTTTTTACCTTTTTTGTCTTCGCGCGTCCACGAATTTCGTAAATATTTCGCGAATGGGCGGATTTCCTAGGGGAAAAGCTGATGGATTGTATATTTTTCAAAGTTTTTTTATACTTTTTTTATTGTTTGATGTTCATGTTGTAGACATAAGGAAATAAAATAAATAATAAATTAAACGATTAATGGCCAAACAAGAACGAACAATTTTAGATAGACCCAAACATGGGGCAATGGGCAGTCCGTCAATAAATTTTACTGATTGTTTCTCTCATCGTTGTGTTTTGAAACTGAATATTAAACAAATTAGGTAGGTAAACAGGTACTGATTTTCTTTAACCACGATCGAATAAACTACGGGCTAAAAAATTCCCGCAGGGACGGACCCAGCTTGTTCTTTCTCTTCTTCATTTCACGGGACTCAATAGTTAGGTAGATACATAAATCACATTTACCAAAATGACTTTTGTCTATGCCAGCCCTGGGCTTTTGTCCCGAAATCTTATGGGGCCACGGGGTCTTTCCTGAAAAAAAATATAAGTATCTACCCCACTCCATTGCACATTAGCTAAATACAAAATAAACAAGGTTTACAAAAACAAGAAATGAGAAGTAAATGGTCTTCAATATAAAGAAAATGACTTGTAGCTAGGTACTATTCAAAAGGAAATTTTCCGTAGAAAATTATTAGTTGAAAATTTTATTCGTGCTCCGCTATAATTTTTAACACCTAATATTTTAGGCTTATTTTGACTTAAAAAGTTTTGCACAGTCCATGTATTGTTTCCCTGATAATATCCAAGACGTTATAACAATATCTAAGCCATTGTGTAGTCTGTTCCATATTGTTCCTCTTCTCCTTTAATATTATGTTTTCTTTTTGCAGCCTTAAAGCTGCAAATCAGTAAATAACGTAAAAAAAACTCGCAATTTCCGCCCCTAGCTCTTTAAATTGTCCTTTCAGCTTCCCATAAAGCCCCGCACGTTCCTGTTGTAATTTACAACCTATTACAATATTAAAGTAAGCATTATAAGCATTAATATAAGCATTATATATCATTATAAGCATTAATATCGTTAAGCCCAGCATACTACGAGGGCTTAAGTGCTTATTGCTGGAAATTTCGGGCTCTTATACTTTAACTACATTTCCGGATTTATATTTTATGTACGAACCCTGTTGTAATTTACAACCTATTACAATATTAAAGTAAGCATTATAAGCATTAATATAAGCATTATATATCATTATAAGCATTAATATTGTTAAGCCCAGCATACTAGGAGGGCTTAAGTGCTTATTGCTGGAAATTTCGGGCTCTTATACTTTAAATACATTTCCGGATTTGTATTTTATGTACGAAGAACATATTCAAAGGAAGAAATTCACGCTATTGTTGTGTTATAAATAAATTTAATCTGGTACCACCCTCAGTGGTGTAGTGGTTAGCGCGGTTTCGGACGTGGAGGTTGCCGGTTCGAGTCATAAGAATTCCGAATAATCGGTGAATGAGAATTGTGACAGGCATTCTTGTTTTAATATAATTAAATTTAAAAAAAAAATCTAAATACTCGTACCTATTATAATTAAATTTAATATGTTTACTTAATGTAGGTAGGTACATAGCTAAGTTCCTTTATTTATTTTAAATACCTACCTACTTTTTTATATATAAAAAAAAACTTGAACTCTTTGGCTTTGGGGTCAACGCAACCTTTGGAAAGGTTCTCTCTGCCTACATTGAAGAACTTTTATGATAGACTTTTGAGCAAAGGCAAAAAACTTTCATGATGTAATTTCTTGGTTCAGTGAAAATGTGAAGTAACAGTTAAGTTGTTTATTTGCACAGACTTTGTTCAAAGGGAATATTTATCTTTTTCGCATGATATTTATTTTCAGGCTTTTCAAACTTTATTTACCGCCTCCTCTTTTTTTTCCTTCCTCTTCCTCTTCTTATCATCCTTCCACGCGACGCGAAAACTTTACTCCACACTCTCTTTCTTCTTCTTTTTCTTCTTCTTCTTATTTTTCTTCTTCTTTTCTTCCTCTACCCCTTCCCCTTCTCGTCCTCCTTCTTTTTATCCTACCCGTCTTTCTCGTTTCCATTCTCCTTTTTCTCCTCCTGCTCTTTCTTCTCCTCCTCTTCTTCCTCTTTCGTCTCCTCCCCTTCTCCCTCTTCATTCTGCTCCTCATGGAAACTTTACTCCCCATCTGGGGAAAAATCTGCTCGGAAGTTTTAGCCTAGGTGCTTAAGTTTTCCGTCTTGAGTTTTGGATCAGACAATTTTTCACCGAATTCCAAAGTTTTCCCCAAGAAACAGCAGGTGTTGCTTTCCCTTGGAGGGCATTGGAAAGCGTAAGAGTATTAGAACGAGTAAAGGTATTAGAATTATTAAAAAAATATGCGCGTTAGAAAATTTGAAATGTAAATAAACACAGAGACACACAGAGAAAAATCGATCGAAAAATCGATGAAACACCAAAAGTGTAAACGGATCTTATTGAGAAAATGGAGATCTACTGGCGCGCCATCTAGCGGATGAAAATGGAAACAACTGGAAACATTTTTAGCACGCAAAAAAATGAGAAATTTGCAAATTAAAATGCAATGGATTTGAAAAAATACAAAAGAAAGGCAAATAGAAAGGCAAAAGATAAAGGAAACCAAACACCACACAGATGTTGAAACAAGATTAACTGGCATTAAAATAATGGGAAAAAAACATAAGAAAATCAGTTTGGATTTTCTGGCAAAATGGCAGCAAAATTGACCAAATGCAATGGAATTTTACAAAACAAAGGCAAATTGAGCAACTGGCATAAAACAAAGGCAAAATTCAATAGGTTGCTTAAACAAAGGGCAATATTAGGCAAAATAACAATGTTATGGCAAAGATAACCTGAAAACAATAGGCAAGGCAAGGCAAATAACTATCTAGCTAAATTCCTACAACAAAGGCTAGTCAAATGTGTTCATTTTGGATAGGCAATAATAGGCATACAATACAAATTAGGTAATAACAAGGTAGAAATCCGAATTCGAAGGAAATAGAAGATTTCCAACGACAAGACCCAAGTCCCAAAGTAGAACTTCCGGCCACGCAAAGATACTCAAATCCTTGCTGAGAGGATCAAAATCCTCGTTCTAAAGGAGCAAAATCCTTGCTCGAAGGACCAAAATGTGTGATCCCAAGGGTTATGGACAGCTGAAGGCTGACCACCTCAAAGGAAGGAACGGCAAGAAGGACAATTGCTGGTGTCTTACCTTTATGAACCTTGGGTTTGTTTCGGAGATACGATGTAGAACACTTACGGCACTCAGGATTTCGGCAGAAAAACCGGTTGAAATTGTAATGGCAATGGATCGCGGCGTGATGTTGCGACCGCGAGGCAAATCGGCACGGGGATTGGCACAGGAGGTTAGGTTCGGTCGAAAAAACAAGATGATGACCGTAACGATTATTTTGGTAGGTATCGAGTGCACAGAGAAAAATAGTTCGCGCGCAAACGACACCAGCATGGTAGGGAAAAAAATTATCATGGTATTAGGAAAATATGAAGGGGCCCATACAATTATGGGTCTCGGTAACTCCAGACTATCAAGTATCCTCTTAGACCGCTAAAATAAGTACATTAACTATTTTCACGTTCTTACTAAACCGGAAAACCTCCTCCAACCATGAACCGGAGAGAAGACCTGAACAACATCTTCGAGATGTATAACCTCTACAAGAACTCCACGGCCAACATTGGGGCCGCCGGAGGCCACGAGAAATCCGGCCCCAATATCAAACACTTTCTCGACATCCTAACCACGAACAGGCACGGAAACGATTCCGATGACCTGTTGAACTTCCTGAATCAGAGCCTGGAGTATGACTACCCCAGTTTGGAAGCTGTGGATCCGCCCCTGCAGATTTTCCTGATAGTGATGTACTCTCTGACCGCTGTGTTGAGTTTGACCGGCAACACGACTGCCATTATTGTGCTCACGTTTGGACGAAGGTAAAAAGATGCTTATAGATAATTTCTACATTAATTTTTTTTTACCTCGGTGGTGTAGTAAAGACACGCCCGCTAAACAGGAGGGCGTGGGTTCAATCCCAGCCGAGGTATGGAATTGTATCATCAATATAATTTGAGAATTTGACCACAATAATAGTAGTAGCCTACTACTGGAATATAGGAACTTTACTTACCAACTTTTTTTAATTTAAAGTGGTACCTATGATTTTTGACGGCTGTGTTGAGTTTGACCGGCAACACGACTGCCATTATTGTGCTCACGTTTGGACGAAGGTAAAAAGATGCTTAGATAATTTCTACATTAATTTTTTTTACCTCGGTGGTGTAGTAGTCAAGACACGCCCGGTAAACAGGAGGGCGTGGGTTCATTCCCAGCCGAAGTATGGAATTGTATCATCAATATAATTTGACCACAATAATAGTAGTAGCCTACTACTGGAGTATAGAAACTTTACTTACCAACTTTTTTTTTAGTTTAAAGTGGTACCTGTGATTCTGAAGAAAAAGTTCTGACCTCTTCCACCCAACTACCCAGGATTATTTGCCCAATTAGCTCGGTTCTATGTTTGCATTTCAGATCGTCTGGTGATCTCAAAGTGTTCCTGATAAACCTGGCTATTTCCGATTTGACCATGGCGATCTTCTCTATTCCTTTCACGTATACCATGTAAGTATCTTTACCGTCACTTATTTTCCTACCTCTGCTAGGTTAAACACACCTTGCAGTTGCTGAACGGGCCAGTTTATTATTTAAGAGGTTTGACAGGTTGACGGCTGTGTTGAGTTTGACCGGCAACACGACTGCCATTATTGTGCTCACGTTTGGACGAAGGTAAAAAGATGCTTAGATAATTTATACATTAATTTTTTTACCTCGGTGGTGTAGTAGTCATGACACGCCCGCTAAACAGGAGGGCGTGGTTCAATCCCAGCCGAGGTATGGAATTGTATCATCTATATAATTTGAGAATTTGACCACAATAATAGTAGTAGCCTACTACTGGAGTATAGTAACTTTACTTACCAACTTTTTTTTAGTTTAAAGTGGTACCTATGATTCTGAAGAAAAAGTTCTGACCTCTTCCACCCAACTACCCAGGATTATTTGCCCAATTAGCTCGGTTCTATGTTTGCATTTCAGATCGTCTGGTGATCTCAAAGTGTTCCTGATAAACCTGGCTATTTCCGATTTGACCATGGCGATCTTCTCTATTCCTTTCAATGTAAGTACCTACCTATCTTTACCGTCACTTATTTTCCTACCTCTGCTAGGTTAAACACACCTTGCGGTTGCTGAAGAGGCCAGTTTATTATTTAAGGTTTGACAGAGGGAACTGTAACTGCTATGGTCTTATCGTCCCGAAATCGAAGAGAGAAGGAAGACAGGATAGGAGAAAGCCAGCCGTTCCGAGAACGAACATTATCCCATCAGGATAAAATCCGCCCCGGGCGGGAATCGAACCCGCGGCCTAGCGCTTACAAGGCAGACGCACTACCAACTAAGCTAACTAGGCTGGCGAAGGGTATTCTAACTCTTAAAATATTATCTAACGTATTTAGCACTATTTATCTTATGTCCAACAATATGAGTGTCTAAATTGCGTACTATAGAGAGAGTTTTATGCGAATAAGCTGGTAAACTGCATCACAGTACCAAGTAGCTAATTACCTAGAACAATACCCATACTGATTAGGAAGTGCCTATACCGATCTACCTCACCTATATGCCACTAACTAGGTTCAAGTAAATAAAAGTAACTAGGTATGCGAGTATAGTACAATAAGTATGTGATTAGGTACCAGTACCTACAGTAGACCTATAAGGCACAATGGTACATACCTATTACCCACTTTGGTATAATAGGAGACTGTAATAATTTTACTATGAAAGTGTGTCCTTCGTGCTGATTGTACAAAAAAGTATAATATTGTTTTATTTTTATTCATGAAAATCAAACCCTAGTCCCATCTCTGCAGCATTACTATCTACCAAACGATTTCCTACATACCTAATACCTACAGTAATAAACTGTTCATCAGTAGATAAATAATTAGAAAGACATGCATAGCTAATTGCCTAATAATATACTGATTACCAAAGCCTATAAAATAATTTGCAACAGTAGGTAATTACTGGCCCTCGGCAGATTTTAATTTAAACTGCCTGAGTTTTATACGTAGTAAATTAGTAATACGTAGTACCTATCTACAGTGCAGCCATAATAAAATGCTATACACTCTATACAGTAATACATATTAGGTACCGATACGCAGGTATTTGTTTTAAATACAGGTAAGTTTGAATCGCATATTGATGATAGACTTGCAACAGTAGGTAATTACTGGCCCTCGGCAGATTTTAATTTAAACTGCCTGAGTTTTATACGTAGTAAATTAGTAATACGTAGTACTTATCTACAGTGCAGCCATAATAAAATGCTATACACTCTATACAGTAATACATATTAGATACCGATACGCAGGTATTTGTTTTAAATACAGGTAAGTTTGAATCGCATATTGATGGTAGATTGAATCGGTTTAGAGTTTCAATTACTTTTTATTACTTACTATTAAAAAAGTAAACAGTGGACTCAGTTGTGTGAATACGCCTTTTCAATCGGACTACTGGTCGAGCAGGGAGTTTTATTTATTATTAAATACTTTAAATAGTTAGTAATTAGTAGACGGTATGTAGTTGCTTACTATAGCTCTTATTGCCAGTTTCAGTACAATCTGTACATTCAATTCTACGGTTTCCCTCACCTGGCTAGGGCAAAACTATGGGTATTTTAGCCTAAACCTTTGAGCAACGCTGCCAAAGACAATGTGTCAGGGAGCCAAGGGAGTTTTTCGCCGAATGGAGTCAATGGAGGGTAGTGCATAGACGTTAAACACCTTGAAAAATTGTGTCAGGGACTTTCGAAAAATCTCAAATTTTCTCTACAAGTCCCTTGAATAACAGATTTGACTTAGTGGTAAACACTAAGCTGTTGTACCCTGTATTTCTAACCCACTTCTAGATGAGCTAGGAAGATGCGGTTTTCACCATTGGATTCCTTATTTTTTGTAGGTACTAAGAAATAAAATCCCGAAATTCCAAACCGTTCCCGAGATATTGACGTTTTTTAGTCCCCCCATAAGAAATACACGGGGAACACGCAATAATCTCCCTCATAGAGTCAGAGACCCAGAGTAATACGAGTTATGTTTTATTAGCGAGGGAAAATTGGATTCATTTCATTAATATTATATGTGAACAATATTATGTGTTTAACCAAATGGATATTATGTATAACATATAGTATAATCTCCCTCATAGAGTCAGAGACCCAGAGTAATACGAGTTATGTTTTATTAGCGAGGGAAAATTGGATTCATTTCATTAATATTACATGTGAACAATATTATGTGTTTAACCAAATGGATATTATGTATAACATATAGAGTATAGGGTATAGGTATCCCCCCTTATGTAGGTATGATCATGTAATATTGCGATCGGTACAAAACTGCATCATATTATTGTCAATACAGATTTGACATTTAGGGTGTGGGGATCATTGCAATGTAGGGCTCTTTGGGTTTGAGGTTTACAAATGGTCTCGTCAGAGCACGACAAGACTCAGGGACGATATTAGTTTTCAGGGGCGAAGCCAAGGGAGCGCGAAGCGCGACCTCACAGGTACCTACAAATACGAGTTACCTAGGAGTAGATACTAGACTTAGGCCAGCCACTCACTATCAGGTCACTTGATCAAGTATATACCTGACACCTGATGAACACATACACTATCAGGTGGACCTGACATGTACGGCTGAAGAGGTCTGTCTGTCAGGTCTACCTGATAGGTACCTGATGAGCAATTGAGCACACAGACTATCAGGTAGACCTGATCAGGTGTACCTGTCGTCAGGTCTACCTGATAGTGAGTGGCTGGCCTAAGACTTAGCGTAGCTAATGTACCGGGTACGTTGTGGTTATTTCTGTAATTTACGCAATTTAGTCACCTATTAGTTTGAAGTAGACGTAGGTACTTACCTACCTGAAGTACATATACAGGGTGAGGGGTTTCAATGTACCTGGAAAATTTTGAAATTATGGGATCATGGGATTCATGGGTCATCAACTCCTCATACCTGAGACGAGTAGCTACCTACCTACGTACCTACATACAAATGGCATAAGGTATATGGGAATATGGGTTAAGTTCTTATCGAAAGTAGCACAATAGGGACAAAACCTTACAGGTGTTAGGGAGGTGATATTCATTATTTCACATACAGTAATTGATTTCAATTGTTTTTTTTTTTTTTCTAGAAGATAAAACGTTTTACTTGTAGCAGATAGCTGTACCTCCTCTCCGAGAAAAAATCAAAATGAAAATCAAAAACATCTGTTGGTAGAAAATGTAAATTGTTCTTGAACCTAATTGAGTTTAAGTATACAGGGTGTTACATTAATCAATGACCATTCAGGAAGAATAAAATGAAGAAACAAAGTAAAAGTAGAAGGAGCAGAAAGCTCAAAAGTAAAGGTACCCAGTACATTGAGACGAGGGGAGGGTTTGATACCTGTAAAGAAAAAGCATCGTACAAAAGGCAAAGTAAACGTGAAGAAGACGAAGTAAAGTACCAGAGAAAATAAAGTATAAAAGCAAAATAAAGTGGAAAGGAAAAAGTATAAAGGTTTGTATACTCACTTTGACTCCTCTTCTTCTTTTTCAGCTTGCTGGCATTCTTTCCCATCTTCTCGTTTTTCTTTTGAGTCTCCTCCTATTTTATTGTAATTACTTTGAATTTTTTCCTCTTTTCACCAAAGTTCCTCTTTCACTTCTTCTCTTTTGTGCTGACTAATATTATAAAGTTAGATAAATTTTGTAACGCTACACATTTCCGCTCTTTGATATTCTTTTTAATGAGCGCCTTAACTCTTCTTCTTCTTTATTCCTGTCTGCTCCATCTGTGAGAATAGGAGCCAAGGGAGCGCGAAGCGCGACCTCATGCACATCCCGCGAAGCCCCGGGAGCGCGCAGCGCGACCGTAAACAAGGGAGCGCGAAGCTCGACCCCATGCACAACCCCGCGAAGCCCCCGGGAGCGCGCTATGCAGAAATACCCCAATTTTTTTTTTTTTTTTTTTTTTTGCTGTTTAATTCCTTTTAAACTCTTGTCTCAAATGTTAATATGATTTACTTTCCAAGTTTTTTTGTCTTCATGCTAATTCCATTTTAATTTAGTTAGGTGTGGTGAAAATTCATGAGTTTTTCTTTTTTATGTAACTTTTATGGTTTTAATTAATTTAAACATTCACACTGTAATAAATATTAAAATTTATACATAAATATAGGTAGATTACTTAGTATTGTAATAGATTTACTGCTTTAGAAATTAGAACTTAATAAAGAGAATTTAGCTAAAAACATTCACAAAAACTTGATAATGTTGTTAACTACCCCTACAGGTAGGTATACCTACCTACATACAGACCCATTTCTCTTTAGGTACATAGATTTCATAAAATAAATTAATTTGTCAAATATCTTTTTCTGGTATAATACTCTTGACATCTTGACAACATTTGCAACAAGAAAATATATTGTACGTAGTAATAACAATGTGAGAGAGATTTTTAATAACGACACAGGAACATGATCCCTTCCTCTCTCCCTCTGTCTCTCTCTCTCTCTCTATCTCTCTCTCTCTCATTCTTCCTTTTCCACTCTCCCTTCTGCAGATTTCAAAGGGAAAAGTGAGAGGAAAATAATACCAGGAGTTTCCTTCAAAAAGGAAAAGACTTCTCTTTTTAAAAAGGAAAAAGAAAGGTCTTACGTGAGCAAAGGTAGACGCACAGAAAACGTAATAAACATTTTATTACGCGTTCCGCCATATTAAAATTATCTCGTGGTGTGCGGGCTGCATGTGCTTGATAATTTGAACATTGGCGGCATTAGCATAATGGTCCCACATCAGCTTACCGCCACATTTCCTCGGCTAAACTGTCTGCGACGAAACGGTGCAAATTACAAATCAAGCCTGCTCCTCAAGGATGTGCATTAGGTCCACGTATTCCCTAGCCTAACATGCAGACACAGTGGAAGTCCTTTCGGCTTTGTGGATTTCGCGATGTACTTATCCTTGTGAGGACAATGGAACTACTTGTGTGTGAATAGGGATCTTTAATGTTTTGGGTAAGAATAGGGATCACTAATAATTTTATTGGTATTGTACTAAAAGTAACACCAAAGTCCACAGTTGGTGTTGGATGTTGGATCTACCTACAACAGTTATCAATATAAAGAGGTTACTCCGTAATGACTAATAGTGCTTGTCGCCTTCTTGGGAAGTTACTTTACAACTAACTGTAATTAAACTCACATGAAGGGGTAAACGCTTCGATGTGCGAAACACTTCTTAATAGTAATGTCACGAAATTTTTTTGATTTTGCATTGGCATAGGTAGATAAACGTATCTACATCAGTGTACCACCGTAGATGATGTTATTATCATATAGTAATAAACACTTTAATACGCGTTCCGCCATATTAAAATTATCTCATGGTGTGCGGGCTGCATGTGCTTGATAATTTGAACATTGGCGGCATTAGCATAATGGTCCCGCATCAGCTTACCGCCACATTCCCTCGGCTAAACTGTCTGCGACGAAACGGTGCAAATTACAAATCAAGCCTGCTCCGCAAGGATGGATTTTAGGTCCTCGTTTTATCTAGCTACCACACAGACGGAGTTGAAGTATTTTCGGCTTTGTGGATTTCGCGGTGTACTTATCCTTGTGAGGACAAATGAACTATGTACTTGTGTGAGAATAGGGATCACCAATAAAATTGGTATTGTAGGTACTAAAAGTCCGCACTTGGTGTTGGATCTACAACAGTTATCAAGAGGTTATTGCAATGACTAAATAATAGCTAATAGTGCTTGTCGCTGCGCGCTGTCTTAATAGTTGATGCTACGAAATTTGCTTTTTGCTTTGGCATAGATAAACGAATCTACATCAGTGTACCACCGTAGATGATGTTATTATCATATTGAAGCCCAAGGAAATAATCACCTGCAGATTTATCTGCTCTAAACGGCAGAAATTTTTAAACAAGGCATTGGAAAAGTTATTAGTGTTAGTGCTAATCTTCTAATACTAGCTTTAACGGCATAATTTTCTTAGATGAACACTTGATAAGATCTTCACCATATAGGTTCATTATACCACCCGCAGAACAGGTGTGTCAGAAACTCAGACAAGTACAGAATACTTCTTGGTGTTCTGGTTTTGCAAACCATATAGGTTCATTATACCACCCGCAGAACAGGTGTGTCAGAAACTCAGACAAGTACAGAATACTTCTTGGTGTTCTGGTTTTGCAAATTGAATACCGAATCCTGAGATTTGTATTCAGAAGTTGACAGAACCTTGGAACCAAAAACCTGAACCAAGTAGTTCATAAACCGCATAATGCACGTATGGCATAGGTTATACAATGTGTACCTACCCATATGAAGGTAGGTATAATTTTACATATAAGTAGGTAGGTAACGTGTGTGTAGGGTAGGTACAATGTGTACCTACCCATATGAAGGTAGGTATAATTTTACATATAAGTAGGTAGGTAACGTATTTTCCCTCAGGAAGGTAAGGGAAAATACGTGAACAGCATCACAAGATTGACTGAATCAAATAGACGTAAGATCGATATAGCCAAAGACATTCTACTACATATTTCTATTACGTAGATTTCTAAGATAACTGCACACAATTTTATATCAAGTTAGATACTATCAGGTCTATCGTCTATCAGTAAAGTTATTTACCAGTACCTATCTATAGTAGCAGTCTAGCGGTAATTATTTGCTACTGGTACAATACCAGTAGCCAACTGGCAATACTGGCATATACATTATACACTATACAGGGTATAAAAAAGATCTGAAACCCAGGAAGGAGTAGTAGTCTGCGGACAGAGCCAGTGATGATTGTTGCCATCCATAAGAAATACACGGGGAACACACTTCGAGGCCAGCAAAACTTTTCCTACGTTTAATATTTCTCTCTCGCTTTTAGTTTTCAGTTTCCATTTCTTCGAGACAAGACTCAGGGACGATATTAGTTTTCAGGAA
>NW_007380245.1:0-1237 GCF_000475195.1 Diaphorina citri | reverse complement strand
CTTTTTTCCTATATCCTTATTCTCCCCTCCACTGCTCTCTCTCTTTTATTTCCTTGAAATCACTGTACGTTTCCAACTAAAAAAAAAGAGTTCTCGTGAGTCTTAATACTTTTAGACCTCTCTTCCTGCTCTTTTCTTCCTCCTCCTCTCCTCTTCTTCTTCCTCCTCTTCTTTTTATCCTCTTCTGCTCCCTTTTTTCTCCTCTTTCTCCCCAATTTCCCCACGTGAGTCTTCTTACTCCTCCCCCCTCATCTCAGTGAATTTTCCCTCTTAACTCCCTGAAAGACAATAAATGAAATCATAAATGCAGCCTCATAACAACGTCGATACGCACTCCGAACAGAACATAGACTTAATCGCCTTAGACAAAGTCTCCCTTCCGACGTGTTCTTTTCTCCCTATTTCTTATTACTTTCATTTCTAAGCCTATACGTGTCTCTTTTCTCTTTCTTTTGCTGCCTAAAATCTCCCATTCGCTCTTCTTCGCCATAAACAACCTTCCTTTGCCAGTTTCCTCCTTCCAGTATCCGTCTCTTTCTTTCCCCCCCTTTCAATAAAAATGATAATATATTCCGCCACACAAATGCAGTCTTAAGTTAAAGAAAACCCAGAAACAGGGAGAAAACAATGAGATGAAAAAGAAGGAGGAAAACTTTACAAGTTCACAGCGCCGTTATTCGGAATGTTGACTTGAATTTTAAGCGTGCCCAGAAAAATAAAAGAAGAAGAAGAAGAAGAAGAAGAAGAAGAAGAAGAAGAAACAGAATGAGAAGAAAAATGAAAAGAGGAAGAGGAGAAAGATTGGGAGGAGAAAGAAAAGGAAGATCTCAAGTCATAAATAACAACTTTTCCCCGATATTTTGTTGGGACTTAACAAACAAAGAAAAACTTTTCAGTTTTTATTATTTGCTGACTATGTATGTATGTTGTATTCCATAGTAGGTGTCGAATAGTTCAACCCACCTACCAACTTACTCTCACTCCTATGACCCATTTTTTATACACAAATATTTACTAAAGCCTGATAGGTCTATTTTTTTTCACTTTCACTTTTAAAGAGAAGCTAAATAAGAAAGAAAAGAGAAAACTGAGAGAAAGACACAGAGGAACAAAGAGAACAATATAAGAGACATGCTATGAACTTTGTCTTCTCTTCTTCTTTTTTTTGTCTTTCCGTCTATTATCCTGCAAATTTAATGCCCTTTTCCTTTCTTTTCTGAGAAAGCTCCTTTATCAG
>NW_007380244.1:11417-27761 GCF_000475195.1 Diaphorina citri | reverse complement strand
TTGACCCCGCCGGGAATCGAACCCGGGTCTCCCGCGTGCAAGGCGAGCACAGTGACCACTACGCCATGGGAGCTGACAAATAAATAAATTAAAATACAAAAGCAAAATTGCAAAAAATAAATTATTTACTTACGAGTATATTAGTTTTCGATTTTTCTCCAGAAGCTTGAGAATGAATTTCTCAAGCTCAAGACGAGTTGTATCAACTGCGAGGCTATTCTTGTCAGTATACATAAGCTCACAGTCAAAGGGTTCCACTAGGTCAACAACAAGAACAACAACAACACCCGATCGACAGTCCGTCCTAATTTTGGCACTGCCCTAAGTCAAAACTTACGAGGCAATACCCTTCCTGCATGCTCAGTTGCACCCCGCACGTTACGATGCCCCAGGCAACACGCTCAGGTGGCCACGCGAGCTTAAATGACCAGAAACGAGAAGACCACACCAAAAACCCATCATTATGTTCGTCTGTTCACAATCGTGAACCTAGAATTTGTACCTTTTGCAAAGTACCAACTATTTACTTACATAAATGGGTATATTTGACTTGATATAAAGTAGGTATCTTCCTTAATGTAGATACCAGGGTTTGCCTTCATATCCTGGAAGCAACTTGGAACATCCTTGAAAGAATACCTGAAGACCTACAATACCAGATACCAATAACCACTTAGATTAGTAGAATCTACTTGCATAGATCATAAGTAGAATCAACATATATACAGGATAAGAGTAGAATCTACTAGAGAATGCAAGACGTCTCAAGCATAACCAACATAGTCCAAAAACTACTGACAGCCTTTACATACAAGGTAAAAAGTACTTAAACCAGCGTTCGCAGGATAAGTAAAATCTATGTGCAAATAGGATAAGTAGAATCTACTAAACTACTAGAGAATGCAAGACGTCTCAAGCATAACCAACAAAGTCCAAAAACTACTGACGGCCTTTACAAACAAGGTAAAAAGTACTTAAACCAGCGTTACCTGGAAGCAACTTGGAACATCCTTGAAAGAATACCTGAAGACCTACAATACCAGATACCAATAACCACTTAGATTAGTAGAATCTACATGCATAGAGGATAAGTAGAATCAACATACATACAGGATAAGAGTAGAATCTACTAGAGAATGCAAGACGTCTCAAGCATAACCAACATAGTCCAAAAACTACTGACGGCCTTTACAAACAAGGTAAAAAGTACTTAAACCAGCGTTCTTCAAGAACCTGGTGGCATTGCACTGTGCTGCCTTGTCATTTATGTATGTTTACGGTTAATTAGATCAATATTTTACATAATATTACGTTTATTGTCACTCTAACATACATATACATATCGGATTATTGTTATTGCTTTGTCCAAGTTGCCCTGTATAGTAATTAGCAAATGGTTGTTCTTTTTCTTCGCCTTCTTCTTCCTCCTTTTCTTCTTCTCCTCCTGGTTCTTCTTCTTCCTCCTCCTCTTTCTCTTCCTCGTCTTCTTGTTCTCCTTTTCCATCTTCTTCCCCTTCTTTTCTAGTCCGTACTTAAATACCTATTATGAAATAATCATTTTACATAATATTACGTTTATTGTCACTCTAACATACATATACATATCGGATTATTGTTATTGCTTTGTCCAAGTTGCCCTGTATAGTCATTAACAAATGGTGGTTCTTTTTCTTCCCCTTCTTCTTCCTCCTTTTCTTCTTCTTCTTCTTCTCCTCCTCTTCCTCGTCTTCTTGTTCTCCTTTTCCATCTTCTTCCCCTTCTTTTCTAGTCCGTACTTAAATACCTATTATGAAATAATCATACTTTTGCACGTTCATTATTAGTCCATGTCTAGCAACTATTAGTGCTCTATGTAAACCTAGTTGTAGAATGATGTACCTCTAAGTAAATACTTTTATTTATCAACTTTCGTAAATTGTTTGTAGCGCGTGCCTTAAATATCTTAAATTTTGTCTACATATGTATGCCTCAAGATTATTCTATTCATGAGCAAATGTTTAAATCCAGTAGTTACATAATACGTGTTGCATATGAGAGAGAATTAGTGCTCTATGTATACCTAGTTGTAGAATGATGTACCTCTAAGTAAATACTTTTATTTATCAACTTTCGTAAATTGTTTGTAGCGTGCCTTAAATATCTTAAATTTTGTCTACATATGTATGCCTGGAGATTATTCTATTCATGAGCAAATGTTTAAATCCAGTAGTTACATCATACGTGTTGCATATGATAGAGAAGATTCTCCTTTACTTTGATTTATCATTATCACCATCATTATTACTTTTATCATCATTATCAATGCCATTATTATCATAATCATTATTATGTTTATTATTATTATCATTATCATCTTTATCACTCATAGCAAAAAACCTATCATCATGAGATGTTTCAGGTATTTTACCATCACGTGCACTTTTTTATTCTTTTGGTATGTTGTTCTTTATTCACTAGACAGGTAGACACTCTTGTTTGCTTCACAGATTTGAAATTTGATAATGTTGAAAGCTGGAAGACAAGGAATTCTTCCTTTGGTAGATAGGTAGGTAGCTGATGGGTAGGTAGGTAGGTAGGTACATAGCTAGAGGTATCTTTCCTTTAGTTGGTTAGATAGGTATCTTCTATTACGGATTCATATTGTTATTGTTGCTGAAAGCTAGCTATTAAAGAGCGGAGAAAAATGGCAGAAAAATAATAAACAGCAGACATTGAGTGACGGGAGGCAGTCCGTAGCCTTTTTTTCTTCTTCTTCGTCTTGTTCCTCTGCTTTTTCTTCTTCTTCTTTTTTTTTTTGTTTTTCTTCCTCATCTTCTTCTACTTTTCCTTCTTCTTCTTCTCCTTTTTCTTCTTAGCCTTCTTCTTCTTCTTTTTCTTCTGCTTCTTCTGCTGCTGCTTCTTCCTCGTTTTCTTTTTCGGCTTCTTCTTCATATTCTTCTTCTGCTTCCTTATTGTTTTCTGCTCTTCTTATTCGTATCCTCCTCCTTCTTCTTCGTCTTCTTCCATTATTATCATTATTATGTTTATTATTATCATCATCTTTATCACTCATAGCAATAAACCTATCATCATGAGATGTTTCAGGTATATGATTTATCATTATCACCATCATTATTACTTTTATCATCATTATCAATGCCATTATTATCATAATCATTATTATGTTTATTATTATCATCATCTTTTCACTCATAGCAATAAACCTATCATCATGAGATGTTTCAGGTATTTACCATCACGTGTGTTATTAACATTATTGTTATTAACATCACTATCACCTGTTTGTAGAGCACGGCCTAATGTATTAGCAAGTCAAGTTTCCTCATTCAAAGTGTCAACTGAGTTCAAACGTGTCATCAGGATGTTTTAATCTCTTGGATTAATATAGCATCTTCACCTTTTAGAGGATTAGTAGGATATTGATTGTAGGTTTTACCTACATGGTTGTGAACGTCTTCTTGATATGTGTGTAAGTTGAGAAGTAGGTATATTTATGTTATGAGTTCATTTTCATATCCACAAGCCCTGTTTCGTGCACTTTTGATATTATTCCCTTTAATATTGGTAATTGGCAGTCTTTGTCGCCGCTCTTTGTAGCCTTTGTCGCTGACACCTGATTTAGACGTTTTGTGGCATTCCCTTTATAACTTTCCAAAAGTTTGCTTTCTTGTATTTCTCATATTTTTCTTTCTATTTCCCAACCCAACTATTTTCCAACAAAGTTTGAACTTTGTGGTAGTTCAAGATATTTTTCCAATTTCTGTTTTCTTTTAATCCAGGAAAAGTTAAGAGAACAGGAGGGGAAGGAGGTTTGAATTCTTCTACTTTTTCTTCATCTTCTTCTTCTTCTTCTTCTTCTTCTTCTTCTTCTTCTTCTTCTTCTTCTTCTTCTTCTTCTTCTTCTCCTCCTCCTCCTCTTACTCCTCCTCCTTCTTCTTCTCTCTCTTCTTCTTCTCCTCCTTCTTCATCCATCACAACATTAAACAGATTGCGTCGGTATCCACCAAATGGTCTATTGTACTGTCGGGACTCATTGCTTCACTGATTTATACACCTGGGAACGACCTAGCTTCATAAACAACACAACTTTGCTTTGATGACCTCAAGTTGGAGAGGTGGTTGTGTTGTTTCTGCTGTATGCAATGGAATTAATGTGTTTTTAATCATATTTTACATTACTTGAGGTCCTTTTATTACCTGACCACTGTTTCTGATAGGGGTGATGGTGTTGTGGTATTCTTTAGGGCTCTCACACATTGGACTTCATCTGAGGGTAGTCGTTCGACTTTTAGCTTTTAGTAGAGTGGAATCACGGGATTATCTCACACTGGAGTTGGCCTAGTACCTGGGAACGACCTAGCTTCATAAACAACACAACTTTGCTTTGATGACCTCAAGTTGGAGAGGTAGTTGTGTTGTTTCTGCTGTATGTAATGGAATTAATGTGTTTTTAATCATATTTTACATTACTTGAGGTCCTTTTACTACCTGACCACCGTTTCTGAGAGGGGTGATGGTGTTGTGGTATGCTTCAGATCTCTCGCACATTGGACTTCATCTGAGGGTAGTCGTTCGACTTTTAGCTTTTAGTAGAGTGGAATCACGGGATTATCTCACACTAGGGTTGACCTAGTCGCGCGACTCCGCCTGAAAATCCAAAGCTTCGAAAAAATATGAAAATGATAGAGACCTCTCACATTGGAGTAGTGCGACTTCGTCTTCTATGTAGAATGTGATAGGTCTGTAGGTAATACCCATCATTTCCATAGGATTTCACGCGAAATCCGAAACCTATTTACATTACTTGAGGTCCTTTTATTACCTGACCACTGTTTCTGATAGGGGTGATGGTGTTGTGGTATTCTTTAGGGCTCTCACACATGGGACTTCATCTGAGGGTAGTCGTTCGACTTTTAGCTTTTAGTAGAGTGGAATCACGGGATTATCTCACACTGGAGTTGACCTAGTCGCGCGACTCCGCCTGAAATTCCAAACCTTCCCTAGTCGCGCGACTCCGCCTGAAAATCCAAACCTTCGAAAATATGAAAATGATAGAGACCTCTCACATTGGAATAGTGCGAATTTGTCTTCTATGTAGAATGTGATAGGTCTGTAGGTAATACCTATCATTTCCATAGAATTGGATTTTCACGCGAAATCCGAGACCTGTTCGAAAAAATATGAAAATGATAGAGACCTCTCACATTGGAGTAGTGCGACTTCGTCTTCTATGTAGAATGTGATAGGTCTGTAGGTATACCTATCATTTCCATAGGATTTCACGCGAAATCCGAGACCTAAAATTCGCACAACTTTACCTCCAATGTGGGAGGAAATAACCGGTTGGAGTGAAGTGCCTTCGAAAACATCAGACCAAACAATAAAATTACAGCGAGAATTTATTCGAGTCATAAAAATATTAATTTCTCTAGATCAATGCTACGCGATTTAAAACACCGATAAGGATAGGTATAGGTATAAAAATGGTTTGGATTTACTTACTACTTACTAGACGTATGGTAAGCAAGGTAATTATTGGTACCTACTTGGAGGGGCTGGTTTTAGATGTCAAAATCAAGATGGTATCTTTAAGGTCCGGAACTTTAAGATCAAATCCTCGGTATTGGGTGGTCTGACGTAATATCTATCCGTAATGAAGACGCTCGTTTGGTAATCCGGAAGACGCGGGTTCGATTCTTGCCCAACTAGTATTGTAGGTATTAAATATCTATTTCATACAGCGAGAATTTATTCGAGTCATAAAAATATTAATTTCTCTAGATCAATGCTACGCGATTTAAAACACCGATAAGGATAGGTAGGTAATAAAGATGGTTTGGATTTACTTACTTGATTTGGTTAATATCTAGGTACATTCTGTTTGCTTTTACTTCGGTTTTTACACGTCAACACATTTTGATGGCTAATAAAACCTAAAAGTGGACGTTAAACCTGATGTCAATGGTAAAAAAGTCTGTCAAGTTATCTCTGATGGTATACTCTATGATAATAAGGCTTAAATACGTATCTATCTACGTATTGTAAAATAATTATAATAATAATAATAATAAATAAAATAAAAATGGCTCTTACTGGACGCGAACTCCCACTTTCCTTTTACACATGCCAAACAAGCTCAATGTTGCTTAACTTCAGCGATCCACCAGAAACCTAGATACTCTTTACATACTTACCTGGATATTATAATAATTTTATGATAAACATAATAATATTACCTATGTTCAAAATTTCATAATATTATGTACAAAATTATTATACAAAATGTAAACAGCTAATTACCTATGACCCATGTAATCGTTCTATGTAACATGATAGGCTTATTAATGTTCATGTTTATAGCGTTGCGACCATTGTGTTAATCGTTGCCAAGAAGCAGCCAAGTTTTTAACACTCTCTCATTTTTTTTGCAGAATTCGCAGCATTTTCTTGCCAAGTTATGAATAACAAATACGCTGCTAAGCTAGGCTTCGCTTTTTTTTAAGGAGGGAAAAGATGAGTGTTTTACTTAAGTTATTATTAATTACTTAATTAGATATGCTGCAAGGCTATCAAAGGAATAATGAATGTAATTAAAAAGGACGCTTTTAAAAGAATGAAGAAAATAAAGTCTTTTCATAAATCCGTTTCCTCCTTATTTAAACTATACTGAGATAGAACTGAAAAGTCCCTTTACTTAAGCCCAATCTTGTTAGCTTGGAAGATAACGCTCCTGCCTTCTAACTTGTAAACGCCTGGTCGCGGGTTCGATATCCACTCGGGGCGAAATTTATTCTAAAATTAGGTTCGTTCTCGGAACCGCTGGCTTTCTCCTCTATTGTCCTCATTCTCTCCAATTTCGGGACCATCCGAGTGAAACCTGTAAGGAGGACCTCAAATAGGAAAGAAATACCTCTGAAAGTCCGCCTGATTCGAACCCACGATCTCCTGATTACCAGGCGTGCGTTTGAAGATTAAACTACCAGGATGGTATTGCTTCTACCGGCTAAGACGAAAGCTTCTACAGCTAGAACGTACATAGTCTACAGGTCTTTAAGGAAGTCAGGTACTGATTATCCTATAGAGTCACAGATGTGTCTTTACCATTCTATTGTTTAAAGTAGCTACTCATTATGGCTAATGAATGTCCGGTGACTACAGCTAAGTAGGTATAGTAAGTATATAGTATTAAGTAAATGGTCCTTATGTATGTAGTATAGGTATGTATTAACTATGTACTAGTGTTGACTAATTAAAGTAGCTACTCATTATGGCTAATGAATGTCCGGTGACTACAGCTAAGTAGGTATAGTAAGTATATAGTATTAAGTAAATGGTCCCGAGTGAAAGTATGTACTTAAGTATGTAGTATAGGTATGTATTAACTATGTACTAGTGTTGACTATTTACTCAATCATCATATTTATCATCGCTCGTTTCTTTGACTTGTAATGCCGCCACTGGTCGCTAGTCGATTAAAGTAGCAACTCACTTGTCCTCACGAGGCTGAGTACGTACACCCCGAACTCCAAGCACAGAGCCGAAAAACTTCGACCCTCCCGAGAATCGAACCCGGGGCCTCCGGCGTGCAAGCCTAATGTGATAACCACTCGGCCAAGGAGGCTACTACAAACACACAAGTATAATCGTCAGAAAAAATTTAATACCTCTTTGTCTTTTTTGGAATTTCCTTTCTCGTGTTCGAATCCCTGCCAGTTTCCTATGGGAAATCTTCCGAAACGGACACAAAAACTGTGGAACCAAGAGTGTCCTGTGGAACCTATTTGAACTTCGAATTCGAAGGTTTCACTTGACAAAATTAGCTGTGACATGCCCCAGCATACCACAGCGAACCTGTTGCATAATCAACACAATCTTAAGGTCACTTGAACACAAAAATGACTCCAAGGGAGCGTGTAGTCTGAAGTCAGCATGTAAGGTCGCACCTCAAGTTTATGCAAACTGCAAACCAAACAACAAATGAATTGCAGAAAATTGCTCTAACCTTACCCAGGGTGAGGTGCAATTGAAAGTTTTCTTCGCTTCATAAACAAGAAAAGCAAAATAATTGAACGTGGTACACTTGTGTGCAAAAAAACTTAGACAGGTTGACTTTAGAACTTTTTTTAGGGTCGATAAAGGGACCAAAAGCGAAGAGAGAAGGAAGACAGGTTAAGAGAATGCCGTTCCGAGAACGAACCCTATGTGTTTGGCATAAAAATCTCCTTCGGACAAGAACCGAACGATTTACCTACCCTCTTTAAAATGGCGGATTTCCTATGATTTTGTACGGACGAGAAGCTACTCCGCCAAAAGAGGCGAAATGAGCTTCAGAAAAAGGGAAATACGACATTGGTACCACCTGAACGTCTGAAGATATTTTCAAGACAACCAAAAAATGCGATCAGAATAAAAGGATGTGCATGGAAACTTTGCCGCATTTTTTGCACTCGACTGTATAATGTTGAACACAATAAAAAGTATGAATTATAATAAACATAATACCGTTCAATTCCCAGGTATAATTGGTCGACTATGATCGCGTTTCGACACAATGGGATCCAGCTACCAGAGTATCCTCTAAAAGACTCAGCCGAGATAAGATCTCACCTAGATTATGTGAGATCTCAAAGCTAGAACCTGGCGTAAAGAGAGCACTGGACGCAGGCAAAATCAGTGAGGCAATCGCCAGACCTAGGAGGCTGGCTGAATCTGGAGATATTCCTGTTAACCCTTTTATGACCACCACTCACGCTCAGACAGTCGGAGCTTGTGTGGCGGAAAAAGCTTGAGACACCGTCTGAGTGAGCGTGAATCTCAGGCCTTAACTGGCTATGCTTGTGTGGCGGAAAAAGCTTGAGACCAAGGTCTCTCGGATGGTCTGATAGACCTAGGTCTCAAGCCTTTTCCACGTTCCCAATATCTGTAAGGGTCTGTCGGACGATCTGAGTGTGAATGGCGACCATCATACCTTGTGGAATTCCTAAAGAAATCCTAGAATATTTCATATTTTTAACATCAGCTTTCCGTGTCCGTTGGACATAATAATGGTTAATGGTTGTTTGTTTGTTGTTGTTTGTTTGTCAAAGAAAAAGACCTTGTTTAGCTTGCGGGAGTAAAGGGACTTTTCAGTCTCATTCTGGCAGGATAAACAAGGTATATTCTATTCTATTCTATTCTATTCTATTCTATTCTATTCTATTCTAATGGTAGACTCCGTATTCTCCGTAACTTGGTGAATTCCCATTGAAAATAGAAATGAAGGGACCGTAACCTATACATATAAAGTGAATTTTATAATTTACCGTCCCTTCATTTCTAAGTCCTAGACGAACCTGTTTCGACTTCACGAGAGGGTTAACTGGAGTAAACCAAATCAACTCCACCTTGTTTGAATTCTAGAACAGTCAAACCAAACACTGTCTGACCGTATAAATAAGAGTTACATGCGAATAGTTTATACGAGTAAACCAAATCAGCTTATAGTTTATAGGAGTAAACCAAATCAACTCCACCTTGTTTGAATTCTAGAACAGTCAAACCAAACACTGTCTGACCGTATAAACAAGACTTACATGCGAATAGTTCATACATAATACGAGTAGTTACCTATTTTGTTATTAAAGTACTGAGTTATGTTAGATCCAGAATCCAGATGTACGAGTATTTTGTTAGCAGCGAGTAGTTCAGCTTGTTTGTCTTAAGCAGCTTCACCTTGTTTGAATTCTAGAACAGTCAAACCAAACACTGTCTGACCGTATAAACAAGAGCTATGTACATGCGAACAGTTCATTCATAATAGTTACCTGTTTTGTTATTAAAGCACTGAGTTATGTTAGATCCAGAATCCAGATGTACGAGTATTTTGTTAGCAGCGAGTAGTTCAGCTTGTTTATCTTAAAAGGTCTGACCTGACGGGTGAGGAATGTCGTTGAGGTAGGTCCACGAGATAACCCTGCATCCACGGATAACGCCCTCCTACCAAGCGAGGGTCTTGACCACTTAGGTCATGAAGGCAGGCTAAAAACTGATCCAAAATCGACCATTCTCACTGAATTGGGACACAGAAGTAGCCTCCTAAAAGATTATGTCCTCTTGAAACGATTCGTATGTCCCGTTGAAACGATTCGTCTGCCAACACTTTCAACTCCACCTTGTTTGAATTCTAGAACAGTCAAACCAAACACTGTCTGACCGTATAAACAAGAGCTATGTACATGCGAACAGTTCATACATAATAGTTACCTAGGTTATTTTGTTATTTAAGTACTGATTTATGTTAGATCCAGATCTATTTTGCTTTAAAGTTCTAAGTTATGCTATTAGATTCAGATGTATTTTGCTTTAAAGTTCTAAGTTATGGTAGATCCAGACGTATTTTGTTATTAAAGAGTGGTCCAGCTTGTTTCTCTTGAGAGGTCTGACCTGACAGGCGAGGAATGTCGTTGAGGTAGGTCCACGAGATAACCCTGCATCCACGGATAATGCCCTCTTACCACGCAAGGGTGTAGAGTCTAGACCTAGACCATTTGATCATCGAGACAGTATAAAAATTGATCCCAACTTGATTATGCCCACTGAATTGGACCACAAAAGTAGGCTCCATGAAGATTACACAGTTGGGCAGTCGGGCATGCCCTGGAATCCTGGAAACGATTCGTCTGCTGATACTTCTATTACCGTTTAAAGAAACTTAGTATGAAATTGGAATATTCATTAGGGTAGTAGTACCTTTAGTGAGATTCTTCTAGTAAGATTCAATAAAGAGGTGAGATCAACAATCAACATGGATTGACATGGAGGAGGAAAACGCAATGTTTCGAGTAAAAAGCCCAAGTTAATTATAGGATAAGGAAAGTAAGAACGAATGAAAAGAGTGAATCTCTTTCATAATCGTCGACCTTTAAATCCATTCAAGCAGTAGGCATAAATACAGAGGTATAAGCACAAGATATCAATAGCAGCCTCCATCTGCCTCGGTTATTTACATCTTCCTCTCATAAACCCTTCTCTTCCAGGTCCTTGTTCACACAATCTACCTAAGATAGACACCTAAGTGTAAGTGTTTATGGTAAGTGAACCCCCCTTGCCACACTCAATACCCTCTCCAAAAGCACCTACTAAAAGAGCATTGCCTCAACACCAAAGCCAAGGTCAACTCAAGAAAGAGCATCCTTCGAAAAGGTCAAAACAGAGCACAGAGCTTTTTGCTCTCAGTTTGAAGTCGTCGCTTCCTCTATCTGCTTAATCCTCTATGTACAATGCTCTCCGCTAAACTCTATTTTTAGCCTTAGCGCTATGCTTTCCCCTTAAGCCCTTCACTCTGTTTTTAGCCTTAGCCCCCAAGGTCGGTGTAACCAGAATTGACACTCTAAAATGTCGCTCTTTGGTGCACCAACCTTTTGCCAACCTAGAAGTATAACCAAGCTCATGTGCAGAACCAATGGACACTTCACTTCCATGTCCAGTGACTCTAATGCCATATTTCATGACAAAACCATTCTCTCAGCCGAAGAAATTGACCAGTTCATGGTTCGACAGCTATTATATCAGCAGAACTCTTTTTATTAGGTTGGTTTTCCGTCAGGACTCATAAAGTAGGTACCACTTTCACGCTTCATAACTTGTTGTGATTAATTTTATTTATATTTTTACATCTGTTAACACATCTCGAACGTTTAGCTTAACGCTTGTAACGTTGGATGTGTGTGCGATCAAAGATTAAATATTAAATCAGGGCGGTATTTAGGGCCCCTCGAAAATTTGGAGTCGAGGGGGTCCGGCCACCCCCCCTTGGAGCTTCATTTTTCATTTTTACTGTGGGCCAGCCCCGAAAATTTGGAGCATCCACGGTATTTTTAGTAATCCAGCGGTAATGCGCTTACATGCCATGCAGAAGGCCCCGGATTCAACCCCCAGAGTCGACAAAAATTTGCACTTGCATTTTTCGACTGTAAATACTTACTTCAACGGATTACTTTCTGGTGTTCTCGAGCTGACCCACCACCTAAATGGGAAGTATTGTGTCTCTTTTGGTGATTGATGAGGGAAACACTACAGGATGGGCGTGCTACAACGCAGACCATACGAGTCTACTGTCGCAGTTCTTTCATCACTACGAAATAAAAACGGCAGTGAGACTCATAAGGGAGGAAAAAAAGTTACCGGTAATGCGCTTACATGCCATGCAGAAGGCCCCGGATTCAACCCCCAGAGTCGACAAAAATTTGCACTTGCATTTTTCGACTGTAAAAATACTTACTTCAACGGATTACTTTCTGGTGTTCTCGTGCTGACCCACCACCTAAATGGGAAGTATTGTGTCTCTTTTGGCTGAATTGATGAGGGAAACACTACGGGATGGGCGTGCTACAACACAGACCACACGAGTCTACTGTCGCAGTTCTTTCATCACTACGAAATAAAAACGGCAGTGAGACTCATGATGGAGGAAAAAAAGTTACGTTCAAATACCGACCTTATCGGACGCGAAACACCGATTCAAATTATAAGAAGAAAGTTTTGAAAAAGCTCCGGTGAGTGTTAGCTAAATGTTATTCAATGCAAATAGCTTCAACCTAGGAGCTGCACAAACTCTCTATGTGGTTAATATTCAGAGCTTACAGACATAATACACTAATAAAGTCAGCTGTATTGCCACTAAACTTATTAACACAACTTGCACATTCCGACATTAAATCCCAGTGCTGGAGACGCGGTGATTGACCATTTACGCTCAGACCGCTTCGCTGTCTGATATATCTAGGGAAAAGCTTGAGACCTAATAGTCCTGTCAGAACGTCTGATAGACCGCTGCGTTGTCCGACAGATCTAGGAAAAGCTTGAGACCTATTAGGTGTGTCAGATCGTCTGAGAGATACCGCTGCGTTGTCCGACAGATCTAGGAAAAGCTTGGGACCTATTAGGTGTGTCAGATCGTCTGAGTCCTGGGTCTGAAGCCACACATGTTCCGACGCCGACGCCGGCTTAAGCGTGAGTGGAAAGCATTTTAAACTCGTGTGGTCTGTGCCGAAACATGCCCATCCCTTAGTGTAACTCTCAGCAAATGGGTTATTGTATATCAGCAAATGGGTGATATTCAATCTCGGAACGGCTGGCGGTTGGCTTTCTCCTATCCTGTATCTGGGACTTTTCACCTCCTTCACATTACTAAGACTTTAGCAGTTACAGTCCTCTCTTTATCAAACCCAGAGAAAAGCTACAAAAAAAAGTGCCTAAGAAAATTTTCTAAAACCACACAGCATCTAGGATTTCCAAACACTCCGCCACTGACTTTTGTCAAATTACTTTCTTGGTCACATGACCTTATCTGCCGTGAGGGTCATGTTAGCCACAATGACAACTTAACCAACATTGCAATCAGGATAAGCTGAAATACCTGACTGATATGTGAATACATATATCAGAGGTGGAGTTATGCCAATTTTATTACTTTCTTTGACCAGACCGGAGAATTGAAAATAATGATCCAAAATTTAGCAGCTTTCTGCTTCGAGTTTTGTAAATCCCATGCTATTTTGAAAATCCTAGGAAACTTTAACGATTTTTAAAGTGCTTTAATGTCACTGTATGGCTGCTGTAAAGTGCCGGTGATTTCACCCTTCATTCGGTTACAATCTAACCTCCTCCTTAAAGCCATCAGCACACGATTGCCCAAACGGTCACCCATCCTGATATCTAGTACGTGCAACGTTGCTCCACTTCTGTGATTCATCAGGAACTGTTGCATTCAAAATACTATCCTCGCTGCCTTCGACCAGAACGAAAGCTTTTCACTAACATCTTCTAAAGTTCCAACAGGAAAATCTTCAAGAGAAGAAATCAGAAAAAGACATCCATCTCATTCAATGAGTTCTTATCTGGTGACCTTCAAACGTTAACAGAGAACCCCAGGCAAACCGCATAACTGACCCAGATCACCCTATTTGTCCATCATCATTAATAATAATAATAATAATACCTGATAATAATAACATCAATAAAACAAAGAAGACATGAAGTGCTAAAAACAAATAGACAGACGCTCATACATGAATAAAATTAATGACTTGAGTTGTTCGTGGTACCAATTTGGTTCAAGTACCAATCTTACCAACTTGGTTGAAGTGCCATTAACTTCCATAAAGAATCGGCTGGCACACCCCAAAAGTTGTAATAGTAGATCCCAGGATAAAACCCGCATAATAGAGATGTGATAAATAATGTTAAATAATAATTATAATTATATGTTTTAAATAAGGAGTAAATAATGTTAAATGTTATAATAAGTGTTAAAGAAGGATTAGATAATGTTACCAAGATAGGAAACATGACCTTATTGTGACCAGTTTTTGAATGGAGGATCTCTTGTGAAATCCCTATGTCCAGTATTTGGTACTATGACACCCCCATTATTTTCTGTTTTTCTCTTACAACCCCTGTGTTTAGTAGAAAAAAGTGAAAAATAGATTCTAAGTGACAAGGAAAAAAGAAATGTCTAAATATATATCTTGTAAATCGGTCATCTCCACTAAACAGTGGTCAATGTAGAATATTATTCTACCCAACTCACATTTCTCTTCTTTTTTCTATCCTTAGCAAAGGATCTGGCCTTCGATTAAACAGAGATTTCTCAACGGAAATTTCGTTTCTAACTTTAACGCATTTGTGGAATGAAAGGGCTAAACTAACACTCCATTTATCATTATGTAATGGACACACGTCAGAATGACCCTTTTGTTCTAGACAAAATGAAAATGAATGATTCATCAAAGTTGTCTGAGAAAAATACATTTCACACAGAAATCTAATGGTCCTAGGTAATGGGTGAAAAGTTATAGCAGAATTTGCAGAAAAGTTAAACCACTATGATCTTATGAGTGCTACATAATGTACGAGTAGTGCCTAAACTATGCCGAATCCTAAATTTTCTCCTTAAAAACACAACGAAGGAAATTTATCAACTTTTTTTTACATCAGTAGATAAGTAGGTACCATACTAGATATATACATATAGCTAGCTATCTGTTCTTTTTCTTTTCAACGCAAATAAATTACCCATTCGTTTTCAATTATTTATTTCCAATTCAAGTTTCAGAAACAAAAACAAAAAATACAAAGAAAAATAATGAATGTTTGCAATAATTTATTGTCGAAATTTATTTCCACCCACCTACCTACACCTAGAGATAGGTAATGATAATGAAAAGTAATAAGTAAAATTAGGTAAATGAGGAAAGTTAGAGGTAGACGAAGCATTTTATGTTCAACATTTCAGCACCCACCACTTTCTAATAAGTTTTGAAGCGAAAGAAAAGAGGAGAAGAGAGGAGAAGGAGGAGGAGGAGAAGGAGAAGAAGGAGAAGAAGAAGAAGGAGGAGGAGAAGAAGAATGAGATGAAGAAGAAGAAGATGAAAAGGAAGAAGAAGAAGAAGCGGAGGGAGAAGAAGGAAAAAATAGAATCAAACAAAGGAGGAGGAAAAGGAAGATGAAGGAGAAGGATAAGACAAGAAGAAGGAGAAAGGAGGAGAAGTAGAGAAGGGAGAAAATGAGAATCACATAAAGGAGGAGAAGGAGGAGGAGGAGTAGTAGAAGAACACGAAGAAGACTGAAGAGCGAGACAAACTTTTCCCTTACCTTCCTCTGTACCTTCTAATCTTTGGTAAAAGATACTGTTCAAATCTTGATCATATGACTATTGCCAAGGGGGCTTTTTAGAACTATCCTTTTTAGAAATGAATTTCGTTGATTCTGCGATGTCGCTTCCTATTCCTGGTATGCATATATCATATTATTTATTCATCTCAATAAGTGGACATCCCGTATAAAAACGCCTAAACTCTTATTAACACCATCAACATCACCGTATTCATCATCCACGGTACAAAAGCACCAACACTTTGTATCGGTCTTATTACAATACTACGTACCTATACCTACATCACATCAGCATTACATCCAGTGGCGATGCATGGCATAGATTCTTATAAACTGGTCTGTCTGGTGGACCTTAAACAGAGAGCAGACCAGTGTCTTGCTAAAAATAGGGATCAGAACAGTCAAATCTTAACCAGTCTGGCTAACTGGAAGTTACAAAGTGTTTGTCTGGTTTATCCTGTTTCAAAGGAAAAGCACAGGTCCTCAGGATGGTTGACTGTGGTTCGGGACGGGCCAAGTAATCTTGGCTAGAGACCATCAACCCCCCTTGGTGCACCTACATTGCTAGAGCAACAACATAAGCTCAACCCATTTTTTGGGACTGTTTGCCCCTACACCTAACTGTCTGACAGTCCGAAGTCTGTCAGACTTTCAGAGTGTGAGTGGCGGGCATGACCACTAGTAGATCTA
>NW_007380244.1:6467-10886 GCF_000475195.1 Diaphorina citri | reverse complement strand
ATAAAAAAAAAAAAAAAAAAAAAAAAAAAAAAAAAAATGGTCGTTACATTAATGATAGAGTGTGTGTGCTCATCAGGTATCAGGTAGACCTGAGATTCGGACCGGATCAGGTGTACCTGATAGTGAGTGGCTGGCCTTAAAGGTAGAAACACTACCATCACTTCACGTCACGTGACGTGATAGTAGTGTGGCTGTCCTGAACGAAATTACCTACAATATTATGGGATAAACTTTGAAGTACATCTTTCTGACTCCCCATGACTTCACGTGACGTGCCGTGATGGTAGTGTGTTTCTACCCTAAACCTGAATGAAATATTAGTCGATTAATAAATCACTCCGTAAATTTCTTTTCTATCTTCTTCTTCTTCTTCTTCTTCTTCTTCTTCTTCTTCTTCTTCTTCTTCTTCTTCTTCTTCTTCTTCTTCTTTGTTAAGATTCTTTGTTAAGATTCTTTGTTAGGTTCTTTGTTTGTTAAGATATGGGTAGATGTTAGGTAGATTCTTTGTTAAGATATGGAGTTACGATTTATACGTTTGCACCGAACTACATCCTGGAACCTTTGAACAGTATCCAAAGAAAAATAATAAGATACCTTTTTGCACATAATAATGGCGAGGAGACCCAGCAGTTGAAATTCCTGAAACCTATACAATTGGCGAAGTTGATAACGATCGTTCAACACTATCAGAATCCTGTGTACAGTAATAAAAGAGAGGTACCATACCAACTAAGGCGACAGCAGGAATTCGAAAGCAGTTCAGTTTATACGAAATATGGTGAACGATTATTGTCCTACACAGTACCTAAATTATTAAACCGATACCAAGCAGAAATAAACCAAGAAGAACATCCGAAATCTGTCAAAACAAAATTAAAAAGAATAATCATTGAAGAAGAACTTTAGAAAAAAAAAATCCAAAATGCCTACCTGAGTACCTACAGATCAACATAAAAAATTAAAAACCACCGAGCAACAATAAGAACATGAGAAGAGGAAAAACCATCTCTAAAGAAGTTATTTTATTAGCTTAGGAGATGTATTATGTTTATTATTAATTGTAAAAATAAAATGTTACCATGTTTCAATTCAATTCAATTCTTCTTCTTCTTCTTCCTTCTTCTTCTTCTTCTTCTTCTTCTTCTTCTTCTTCTTCTTCTTCTTAGCCTTTTCCCACTCAAGTGGGGTCGGCGTTTTTTGATAGCAGCCTCCATCTGCCTCGGTTATTCCTCTCATAAACCCTTCTCTTCCAGGTCTTTGTTCACACAATCTACCTAAGATAGACACCCAAGTGTAAATGTTTATGGTAAGTGAACCCCCCTTGCCACACTCAATACCCTCTCCAAAAGCACCTAGGTACTAAAAGAGCATTGCCTCAACACCAAAGCCAAGGTCAACTCAAGAAAGAGCATCCTTCGAAAGGTCAAAACAGAGCATAGATTTTTTTGCTCTCAGTTTGAAGTCGTCACTTCCTCTATCTGCTTGATCCTCTATGTACAATGCTCTCCGCTAAACTCTATTTTTAGCCTTAGCGCTATGCTTTCCCCTTCAGCCCTTCACTCCGTTTTTAGCCTTAGCCCCCAAGGCCGGTGTAACCAGAATTGACACTCTAAAATGTCGCTCTTTGGTGCACCAACCTTTTGCCAACCCAGAAGTATAACCAAGCTCATGTGCAGAACCAATGGACACTTCACTTCCATGTCCAGTGACTCTAATGCCATTTTTTTATGACAAAACCATTCTCTCAGCCGAAGAAATTGACCAGTTCATGGTTCGACAACTATATCAGCAGAACTCTTTTTATTTAGGTTGGTAGATATTTTTATTTTGTCAAGTGTACCAGAACTTTTATTGGTTCCTTTATCAAGTGTACCATTGTCTTCTTGATAACGATGACAAAACCATTCTCTCAGCCGAAGAAATTAACCAGTTCATGGTTCGACAGCTATTATATCAGCAGAACTCTTTTTATTAGGTTGGTAGATATATTTATTTTGTCAAGTGTACCAGAACTTTTACTGGTTCCTTTATCAAGTGTACCATTGTCTTCTTAATAACGCGAACTTTCAAATAACTTCCTGAAGTTCCTGCGAATGTGGATTAAAACTTACCTAAGGTACTGTAAAGTCGTGCTTAGTCAATACCTACTCATGCACTTGCATAGGTTGGTAGTAGGTAGGTGTGAGCACAACAATTTCATGCCATTGACTACACTGGGAGCATGATCCTAAAATGAGAGTTCATTGGAAGGACCAAGGAGCTAGGTATGTTCCAGTAAAAACCCAGCGAAAAACGTTGCAAATCCAGCAAAAAAAGGAGAGTCACAAAAAAAAGCGTGATAAATACATTCTGGGCAAGGCAACCCTAGCCCTGCCTGTCAGCAGACTCAGATGGAAAAAAGAGCGAACGGGCAAGAAGGGAATGGAGTTGCGCCTGTCAGTCACCATGCATTGGGTTTGGGCAGATACTTGGGAAGGTATAATAGGTAGGGCAGGGGTACATGTAACTTTTACATAGGTGCTGGATAGCTATGATGTTAGTCATACAAGTTTTTCATTTGACCTTGAACTTGCGATGGAGATACGGTGTATCAAACGAGATACCAACAGTAGATACTTCTACCTACCTATCTGCCCGACTGGGTGAGTTCCACTCTAGTACTGTATAATGCCCATCTCTGTGGCTCACAATTTGATTACTAGCAGTCGAATTTCAGACTTGCCCAATGGCTCAGAAAGCTGTGAGATTGAAAAAATCAACCTAAAGCGAAGTTTATGGCAGATTTCGCATCTAGACTGTAACTTGTAGTATACGGCAATTTTCATGTTGAGGGCTATGGGTCTTATGTAGATAAGTAGGTACCATACTAGATATATACATATAGCTAGCTATCTGTTCTTTTTCTTTTCAACGCAAATAAATTACCCATTCGTTTTCAATTATTTATTTCCAATTCAAGTTTCAGAAACAAAAACAAAAAATACAAAGAAAAATAATGAATGTTTGCAATAATTTATTGTCGAAATTTATTTCCACCCACCTACCTACACCTAGAGATAGGTAATGATAATGAAAAGTAATAAGTAAAATTAGGTAAATGAGGAAAGTTAGAGGTAGACGAAGCATTTTATGTTCAACATTTCAGCACCCACCACTTTCTAATAAGTTTTGAAGCGAAAGAAAAGAGGAGAAGAGAGAAGAAGGAGGAGGAGAAGGAGAAGAAGGAGGAGAAGAAGAAGAAGATGAAAAGGAAGAAGAAGGAGAAGAAGATGAAAAGGAAGAAGAAGAAGGAGGAAGAGAAGAAGAAGAAGAAGAAGAAGATGAAAAGGAAGAAGAAGATGAAAAGGAAGAAGAAGAAGCGGAGGGAGAAGAAGCTAAAAAATAGAACCACAGAAATGAGGAGGAAAAGGAAGACGAAGGAGAAGGATAAGACAAGAAGAAGGAGAGAAGAGGAGAAGTAGAGAAGGGGAGAGGAGTAGTAGAAGAACACGAAGAAGAAGACTGAAGAGCGAGACAAACTTTTCCCTTACCTTCCTCTGTACCTTCTTCCTCCTTCCTAACAAGAAATCAATTAGATAAATTCATTGCAGAGAAATTTGTTGTCTCACTGAATTCACGGAAAATTAATCAACTAATTGTTTTATGTGTTTTTGTTTTATTTCATAACTTGGGAATTATTGGAACAGAATCCTTTTGTTTGTCGCCAGGGAAATAGGTACTGACCCTAGGTAGCAAAAAAAAAATCAATTTCCTTTCATCCACCCGAAGGACAATTTAGAGCGATGGACTTCGGATCTAGAGGTTACTGGTTGTAACGTAAACTGGAATTTCACAAAATAAGAACACTGTTGAATGAGGATTTGAACTTATCCGGTTATACAGGCCATGAAGCTCCAAAATTAATACCTAACGACTTAACCTAGCTTAATTCTTAAAGGAATTCAGCTAAAATTCAGGACATGGTCCAAAAACAGACCTCACGGAGTGAAAGCGCCACCGCAGATCTTCATTCTTGACTGTGTACTACAATACAAACAAATTAGTAGTTCCAACTTTAAAAACCTCACACAAGATCTAGTACCAAACGTGGACCACCATTAGAACAAGAAGATTTATTAGGATGATGACCTAATCCGAATGACCAACTAAAGTCAGACCTACTGGCTACTGACGATGACTTGTAGGTAGATAAATACAGTGTGTACCACAAGTCCTGTGATACTGTAAAGAGTGTATGTAAAGTCATGCAACTTGAGCCAAAAGTAGAGAGAACACTGGTATCAACGCAAGGAGTTTTCCACATTTATGACTTCAAGATTTGCAAAACCTCTCTATATTCCAGAAGAGGTTTGACAGAGGGAACTGTAACTGGTAAAAGGTCTTATCGTCCCGAAATCGAAGAGAGAAGGAAGATAGGAT
>NW_007380244.1:0-6151 GCF_000475195.1 Diaphorina citri | reverse complement strand
AACCCAAAAAAAAAAAAAAAAAAAAAAAAAAAAAAAACAAAGTTACGTTCAAATACCGACCTTATCGGACGCGAAACTCCGATTAAATTAAATAAGAAGAAAGTTTTGAAAAAGCTCCGGTGAGTGTTCGCTAAATGTTATTCAATGCAAATAGCTTCAACCAAGGAGCTGTACCAACTCTCTATGTGGTTAATATTCAGAGCTTACAGGCATAATACACTAATAAAGTCAGCTGTAATGCCACTAAACTTATTAGCACAACTTGCACATTCCGACATTAAATCCCAGATATATCTAGGGAAAAGCTTGAGACCTAGTCCTGTCAGAACGTCTGATAGACCGCTGCGTTGTCCGACAGATCTAGGAAAAGCTTGGGACCTATTAGGTGTGTCAGATCGTCTGAGACCTGGGTCTTAAGCCACACATGTTCCGAAGCCGTCTTAAGCGTGAGTGGAAAGCATTTTAAACTCGTGTTGTCTGTGCCGAAACATGCCCATCCCTTAGTGTAACTCTCAGCAAATGGGTTATTGAATATCAGCAAATGGGTGATATTCAATCTCGGAACGGCTGGCGGTTGGCTTTCTCCTATCCTGTATCTGGGACTATAAGACTTTAGCAGTTACAGTTCTCTCTTTATCAAACCCAGAGAAAAGCTACAAAAAGAGTGCCTAAGAAAATTTTCTAAAACCAGACAGCACCTAGGATTTCCAAACACTCCGCCACTGACTTTCGTCAAATTACTTTCTTGGTCACATGACCTTATCTGCTATGTCGAGCTGTGAGGGTCATGTTAGCCACAATGACAACTTAACCAACATTGCAATCAGGATAAGCTGAAATACCTGACTGATATGTGAATATATCAGAGGCGGAGTTGTGCCAATTGCTTTCTTTGACCAGACAGGAGAATTGAAAATAATGATCCAAAATTTAGCAGATTTCTGCTTCGAGTTTTGTAAATCCCAGGCTATTTTGAAAATCCTAGGAAACTTTAACGATTTTAAAGTGCTTTAATGGCACTGTATGGCTGCTTTAAAGTGCAGGTGATTTCACCCTTCATTCGGTTACAATCTAACCTCCTCCTTAAAGCCATCAGCACACGATTGCCCAAACGGTCACCCATCCTGATATCTAGTACGTGCAACGTTGCTCCACTTCTGTGATTCATCAGGAACTGTTGCATTCAAAATACTATCCTCGCTGCCTTCGACCAGAACGAAAGCTTTTCACTAACATCTTCTAAAGTTCCAACAGGAAAATCTTCAAGAGAAGAAATCAGAAAAAGACATCCATCTCATTCAATGAGTTCTTATCTGGTGACCTTCAAACGTTAACAGAGAACCCCAGGCAAACCGCATAACTGACCCAGATCACCCTATTTGTCCATCATCATTAATAATAATAATAATAATACCTGATAATAATAACATCAATAAAACAAAGAAGACATGAAGTGCTAAAAACAAATAGACAGACGCTCATACATGAATAAAATTAATGACTTGAGTTGTTCGTGGTACCAATTTGGTTCAAGTACCAATCTTACCAACTTGGTTGAAGTGCCATTAACTTCCATAAAGAATCGGCTGGCACACCCCAAAAGTTGTAATAGGAGATCTCAGGATAAAACCCGCATAATAGAGATGTGATAAATAATGTTAAATAATACTATATGTTTTAAATAAGGAGTAAATAATGTTAAATGTTATAATAAGTGTTAAAGAAGGATTAGATAATGTTACCAAGATAGGAAACATGACCTTATTGTGACCAGTTTTTGAGTCCTGAAAGGAGGATCTCTTTGTGAAATCCCTATGTCCAGTATTTGGTACTATGGTTCTTTTCTGTTTTTCTCTTACAATTCCTGTGTTTAGTAGAAAAAAAAGAAAAAAAAAATAGATTCTAAGTGACAAGGAAAAAAGAAATATCTAAATAAAGATCTTGTAAATCGGTCATCTCCACTAAACAGTGGTCAATGTAGAATATTATTCTACCCAACTCACATTTCTCTTCTTTTTTCTATCCTTAGCAAAGGATCTGGCCTTCGATTAAACAATGGAGGATCTCTTGTGAAATCCCTATGTCCAGTATTTGGTACTATGACACCCCCATTATTTTCTGTTTTTCTCTTACAACCCCTGTGTTTAGTAGAAAAAAGTGAAAAATAGATTCTAAGTGACAAGGAAAAAAGAAATGTCTAAATATATATCTTGTAAATCGGTCATCTCCACTAAACAGTAAAATTATCACATCCACCATAAAAGTGGTCAATGTAGAATATTATTCTACCCAACTCACATTTCTCTTCTTTTTTCTATCCTTAGCAAAGGATCTGGCCTTCGATTAAACACAATAAAAAGAGAGTCGGAACATATGTGGAGAGGAAAGATCTTCAGTCCGCGTTCTCTCAGACCGTCTGACAGACCCTGAGATACAGTGGCCGGCCTAAGAAGATAACTAGATACTTGTTTAGGCCTAGTTCTAGTTCTTGAGGATTTATTAGAGCACATAATGAATGGGTCCAATGTTGTCGCAATAGTAATTATTTGAGACCTAATGCATGTAAACTTATGGAGACAATTTTATTTGAGAGACAATGTGAGGTTGTCATACATGAGACCAATATTGTAACACAGGACATTGCGATAGCTGACGTCGGTCGTAACGATGAAGGAATGAGACATAGGTCGCTTGCTAAATCTGTAGAAGTCACAGACCTTGCAAACAATCCATCGAAAAGAAGAAAAAGACCAACCAAGAAGAAGGAGGAAAAGAAGAAGAAAACGACGAAGGAGAACTATAAGGAGAAGAACAAGAAGGGGAAGAAGAAGGAGAAGAAGAAGGGTAAGAAGAAGTAGAAGAAGACGAAAAAGAACAACAACAAGATGAAGGCAAAGAAGAAGAACACGTGATCAAAAAGTTCGCAAAATACTACACATTTCTCAAAGTTAAACCTAATAGAAAATTTGCCAGTCCAGACTAACAAAGAGATAATTGACAGCAAGAAGACTCATTGTCGTGACGTAAGAGATTGAGGAACTGGATCTTGAGAGTCAAGTCAACATTCCTAGCACATGAGTGTGAAGATCTGAGGATGCTCTTAGCAAGATGAACGTTATACTGGATGGCACTAAACTAGTGATCCAGTGAACTGTTGTAGGTCTCACCCAGAACAATAGGGTTAGGTTAAACACAAAAGAGTTTATTAGATTTCTCTACAAAAAGGGCCAAAGTGCTACTTCTGGGGGTTAAACCTAGTTTTTGATGCCAGCACGTAATGTGCCTGATAGGTCTTTTCCTAGCTCAAGGATCAATATTCGAATTTAAAGAAATAAGAAAAAATCCCTAGCTGTTCAAAAAATAAAGGTGTACTTCTGGGACATACATATTGTAATACCTCTGGGAGTTGGGTCAACTTTAGGACTGTAGGACAGGACCATATTGTAAGAACTTACAGGACTTCTGACCCATACTGTATCAGGTAGATACACATACATAGTTGAAACCAATTAGATACATTATGTTGTTTTAGGTTAGACATACCAGAAGACCCAGATGTCCTGAAGAAGTATAACTTTGGATGTGGCCACAGAAACCAGATCGGGTAATTGGAGCTTCGTGTTTATTTACTTATGTACTTATTTATTTATTTACCTATATGTATACTTATTTATTTATTTATTTATTTACATAAGAAGACGAATAGAGTAGGTACTAAAGATAAATACATGAGTACTACAGGGAGTAGGTATGCCAGCCTGAATTTCCCTTACTAAAGATATAGCAAAGGTTGAGTGCGAAGGCCATGTGCTCGTACAGTTTGTAGCCAAAACCAAATGTCAGCCCAAAGCAATCACCCTTCTTAGGTCTGATTGAGAGGCTGATGAAAAACGCCGACGCCGTCTTTCTAACTTTAACGCATTTGTGGAATGAAAGGGCTAAACTAACACTCCATTTATCATTATGTAATGGACACACGTCAGAATGACCCTTTTGTTCTAGACAAAATGAAAATGAATGATTCATCAAAGTTGTCTCAATGAGCTTCGGAAATCAAGAGAATTATAAGAAAACTGTAATTCTGTCACATCCACTAAACAGGGATTCTGTTACATCCACTAAACAGGGATTCTGTCACATCCACTAAACAGGGATTCTCTTACATCCACTAAACAGGGATTCTGTCACATCCACTAAACAGGGATTCTGTCACATCCACTAAACAGGGATTCTGTCACATCCACTAAAAAAAAGACAGTCGGAACATATATGGAGAGGAAAGATCTTCAGTCCGCTGTGTCTCAGACGGTCTGACAGACCCTGAGCGTCAGTGGCCGGCCTAAGAAGATAACTAGATACTTGTTTAGGCCTAGTTCTAGTTCTTGAGGATTTATTAGAGCACATAATGAATGGGTCTGATCTCAACGTATATACTTACATTACCTACAAATTAATAGTCTATGGATTCTCAGTCTGAACGTAGTGAACGTATACGTACAAACAGGAGTGAATGCATTCTCAGATAGACTTAGATTTCAGCGAAATTCTCACGTATTGTCTAAAAAAAAAAAAAAAAAAAAAAAAAAAAAAAAAAAAAAAAAAAAAAAAAAAAAAAACCCCCCCTTTAAAAAAAAAAAAAAAAAAAAAAAAACAAAAAAAAACAAACAAACAAACAAGGAATACCTACCTACTTACTTACCAAGTAGGTATACAACCTAGGCATACAAACTCACGAAAGCTAACACCTTGAGTGTAGATCTATTTGCAAAGATTTCTTCTTATGTCTACCTATTTGTATTCAAGTGATTGTGTTTTTTCTTTGTGTATCTTATCCGTGTATCTAATCCGCTAATCTACACATTAAGACATTATTAGTTCGTATCTAGTCGATGTGTAATTATGCTAATTTCTGTCATTGGGTCCAGGGTCGTACACAGGAGGGGCTTTACTGGTCCTTTGGCTCCACGGTCAAGTTTCCGTTCACTTGACCGAACTGTAGGACTCACGCAGGAGACTTCTCACGAAGGTTAGGGTTCTTTTAGGACTGATTCCTTTGACTTCTTTAGGTGTTTTAATCATCCTTAAGAAGTAAAGCAGTCGTTCGTGAGAGGTGGGTAGGTAGGTATCACTACTATATATCAGCCCTATTTATCGTCATTTGAACAACACCGTGACTTCACATTCCCTCAATGGGTTAATCTTCAGTATTTATTAAAGTAAATTCAGTAAATTTCAATATTTTCTTTATTATCTCATTAGAGTTTTACGACATGCAATGTGTTGTTTTCATTTAACGACTTCTGAGAGTTGTCAATGTTGTCGCAATAGTAATTATTTGAGACCTAATGCATGTAAACTTATGGAGACAATTTTATTTGAGAGACAATGTGAGGTTGTCATACATGAGACCAATATTGTAACACAGGACATTGCGATAACTGACATCGGTCGTAACGATGAAGGAATGAGACATAGGTCGCTTGCTAAATCTGTAGAAGTCACAGACCTTGCAAACAATCCATCGAAAAGAAGAAAAAGACCAAGATTACCAAGAAGAAGGAGGAAAAGAAGAAGAAAACGACGAAGGAGAACTATAAGGAGAAGAACAAGAAGGGGAAGAAGAAGGAGAAGAAGAAGGGTAAGAAGAAGTAGAAGAAGACGAAAAAGAACAACAACAAGATGAAGGCAAAGAAGAAGAACACGTGATCAAAAAGTTCGCAAAATACTACAAATATCTTAAAGTTAAACCTAATAGAAAATTTACCAGTCCAGACTAACAAAGAGATAATTGACAGCAAGAAGACTCATTGTCGTGACGTAAGAGATTGAGGAACTGGATCTTGAGAGTCAAGTCAACATTCCTAGCACATGAGTGTGAAGATCTGAGGATGCTCTTAGCAAGATGAACGTTATACTGGATGGCACTAAACTAGTGATCCAGTGAACTGTTGTAGGTCTCACCCAGAACAATAGGGTTAGGTTAAACACAAAAGAGTTGAACTCCAAAGCTTCGTCAATTTTGATGCTGAAAAGGAGAAAGGCTCTTGAAGGGGCCTCAAAAGGAGGCATTGGATTAGAGAGATATTAAAATTTCAAAAGTTCACGCTGTGGACAATTTTGAGGGTTTCGTACCATTCTAAGGAGTGAGACA
>NW_007380243.1:24497-28436 GCF_000475195.1 Diaphorina citri | reverse complement strand
AACTCGTACAGGTTTGCTAAGGTTGAATTTGAGTATGGGCACCTCATGGGCAGAACATTTACTACACAGGAGACGTCCACAGTGACGTGTCTGTTCCGTTCTGGAGAAGGGCAGATATGACCTCGGTATTACCCACCTTAGTGTCTACTCCTACTCTGGCAGTGTAAATAGAGTGTATTTGTAGAGTACTTTACCTTCACAATCGGCAGCATTGTAGTCGGTTCCATTCTGGAGAAGGGCAGATATGACCTCGGTATTACCCACCTCGGTGGCCACATGTAAGGCAGTCTTCTTGTGATTGTTCCTTTCGTCAATCTGAAAATAAACACAGAATCGGAGCTCAGATTTTGCCTGGGTTCGATTCCCGACGGAACCCAATTTTTTTGCTTCGAGTTTGGGGTGCACTCAGCCTTGTGAGGACAATTGCTTAATCGAGTAGCGATCAGTAATAGCATTGCCAGTGTAAAAATATTGATTGGGAAATTAGGAAATAATAGCAAAGGCACTTAGTAATATTCTGATACCTAAAAAAGTTGTGAAGAGGATCTCTGCTTTAATACAAATATTATTCTTTAGTTGTCCTACTAAGAAATCCTTTGTTAAATGCTCATTTCACTAAGAAATCCAAAACTACTTCTTGCTTATTTCAGTAAGGAGTCTATTATTTAATGCTTATTCGACTTATTTCACAAAAGGAGCCCATTACTAAGCTAAGGAGTCCTTATTTATAGCTTATTCCACTAAGGAGTCCTTAGTCACTTACCCGGGCACCAGCAAGGAGCAGATTTCTGACTAGCAAGTCGTTGGGTTGTACCGCGGCTAAATGTAGGGGCGTGTTCTGTATTGAGTCCTGAACCCGCGAGTTGACATCCACGTTCACTGAGAGTAGAAACAGGACTGATTCGATGTCCCCCTTTTGTATGGCGAGGTGAAGGAAGTTCTTCCCTCGGGAATCAAACTGGCGGGGAAAATACATATGAAATAAAATCTTTTATGAACATCATACGACCTTTTATTTCATTAAGGAACTTGATTTGAGACAAAGCGGAGGCGAGGGAGAAAGAGATATATTAATACTATGGGGTGGGGGTGGGAGAGAGAGAGAAAGAGAGAGAGAGAGAGAGAGAGGGAGAGAGAGAGAGAAAGAAAGAGTGTGTGAGAGAGAGTGAGAGGAAAGAAATAAAGGGACTCAAAGAGAGAGAAAAAACCTTACCTTGAAAAAAAGAAAAGCCACATTATCGAGTTAAAACTCCGAATTCACATCGTTCGATATTTACTTGTTCAGCGCCGGAGGGTAACAGTTCAAGAATCCTGCGGGCCGTCTCGTTATTTCTCAGACTTAGTGCCATATAGAAGGAAAGGGAGAGGTAAAAAAAAAACCACTAAATACCAAATTATCCGGCGGTTAAAAACTCCAATAGAGCAGTTGCAGGATAAAAATGATTAGTAAAAGGTCGATTCCTTTGTAAAAAAGTTGTGAAAAATCCGAATCTGAGGTCAAAACTCCGAATAAGTAACTTCAAAAGGTCGAAATTTCAATTTTAAACTGTCGTTCTATTCACTTCGTTCTATGTTTACCTGTTCAGCGGCGGAGGGTAACAGTTCCAGAATCCTGCGGGCCGCCTCGTTATTTCTCACACTCAGTGCGGTATAGAAGGGGGAGGCCCCGGCCCTGTCCCGTAGACTCAGATCTATGTCGGGATGCAGAAGGAGGAGGTTGATGATGGTGGTGTGGTTGTTAGCGATGGCGATGTGTAAGGGTGTCCTTCCCTCTGAATCCTACAGAGAGAATAAAATTTGCAATACGAAATTTTGAAATAAAATAAAAATATATAGAATAGAAAAACGAGTCTCTTTTTCTCAAGGGTCCATGTTTACCTTGCCCTTGACTTCATTCAATTTTAATAGATGATTTATTGATGAAAATTAGTTAAGAGAAAAAAAAAAGAGAGAGAGACAGAGCCAATAAGAAAAACTACCTTCTTTAAGATTCAAGATCAGAAAAACATCCTAAAAATGGTAAAAGAGTTGGTAAATAATTGTAGTCAGGGCCGTTCAATGCATCATTTTATTTCCCTACAGATGACTGAAGTTAAAGTTTTGTGGGATCCACATCACTTGCAAAAAAAAAAAAAAAAAAAAAAAAAAAAAAAAAAAATTTAAACAAAAAAAAAAAATTTTTATTTTTTGGGGGTTTCTGTTCATTTCTTTAATTTTTACATTTCCAAATCAGGTCGAACCTTTAAAACTTGTCCCTCATCCGCGTCGGACTTTTAACAAAGCGATTCCTTTATCGTTTCCCGTAAGTGACAGGACCATTTTAAAAAAACATTGGTTTAATGTTTTGGTAACACGTCTGGGTTTTCGCTATACCCAAGACTGTGTGCCCTGTTCCACTTCTTCTTCCTATAGTATCTCCTATCTAGCCGAAAGAATCCAAAAATAAAATAAAAAATTAATGTAAAATGAAAGATAATGGGGAATGCATATCCCTTCGGATATGTTCCATCTTCCATTACTCTTTCATAAGTTTACGCCAGTGTTAAAACAAGGGAGAGGAGTTTGAATATTATACATACACAATAACCCTGTGTCCATTTCCCTGAAAAGGTTACGGATAAATTTCGTCCTATTTGTTATATGTTACCATATAAGATAAGATAAGGTAAGAAAACGATAATATGAGAGATAGATAACATAGAGAGAACGATAAGATAAATATAAGATAAGCGTAAAGAAAGGATTGAGATCCAAAGACCATGCTTATACCGCACCTGTGTCTACTGACCCCCCTTCCCGCCTACCAACGGACCGTTTGGAAGATCGTAGCACGCGATAACTACCTTTTGTTGCTCTTCGCGTCGTGACAAGGATTAAGTCTCAGTCATTACTTATCAGGTTCAGACGCAATCCCGGGTTCCTCTCAAGATACGAAGATACCGGACTGGACTCCTGTTTTGAAATAGGAAAATTTCGCCACAGGTGTGGTATCAGCTGGGCGGGCAGTTAGCTGGCAGCTGACTTGGGCATGTGCGATGGCTAGCTGCCGCAGCTGATATACACCTTGTGTCGAAATATGCGTTTTAAAAAAGTCATTCAAGTCCTGTACCGTTTTTCGGGTCTACAATAGGAACACAGGTTTCCCAAATTTTAGAGGAATGATAGCAAGAGTACGTATGACGGTCGCGATCAATCGCAATCTGTTTTCGATACAGCGCCCAAGTTAAGGACGGCGCTCGCTCGCAATATCTTCAGATAAGCTAGTTCCAAGCAAGACGTCTTACCGACCGAAAGGAGGATCACGCGCACGCGAAGGAGGAAGCCGCTAAAGCCCAGTTGGACGCTGGAGACGACGCTGTTATGGGAGATTAGTGTTGGATTATAAATCTTTTTCCTAGTACTTTTGAGTTTACTTATTTTTTATATTTATTATTGATTAAAGACAAGGTAACGGACAAAAAAAAGTCACCGACACTGGATTCGAGTGGGCGTCTGGTCCCGGCCCGCCATTTCCGCCCTCTGCTCGCGGCGCCCTGGTTAGTCCCGGGGGATGTAGAGACGAGCCAGTCACCCGCCGGGACCGCGTTGCACATAGGATTGGACTACCTTGTACGCGCGCGGAGGAATACAGTCCATTGTCAGTCCCGCGAATAAGGTTAAGATCTAATACCCCGTCACGTAAGTTTAATTATCGATTATTAAATTTGGATGGAAGAAATTTTTTGTACTCTACGTCTGTGTAGGGGTTATACCCTGTGTCCCGTAGGTAATTGAGTAAGAAAAAGTAAAAAACCGGGTAGAAAAGAAAGAGATAAAAGGGGATAAGAAAGAAGTCAATGTATTAAAAAGAATAAGAAATAACAATAAAGAAAATAGATAATACATTACCGACAGTAACTTAACATTAATTATAGATATGAACTCCATAAAAAAACTTTT
>NW_007380243.1:1590-21646 GCF_000475195.1 Diaphorina citri | reverse complement strand
TTCCTTCGTTCTTCGATTTCGGGACGATAGGACCCTATCAGTTACAGTTTCTTTCGATCAATCCTCTTGAAAAAAAGAGGTTTGAAAGATGGGAATTGTAATTATTGAGGTCAAAAGGGTGTGTCCAAAGCCAACCGGCCGTCGATCGACGAGGTGATCCTGTTTGTCGAGGCAGTGTGGACGGTGCCTCAGACGACATGCGTGGACATGGACACACTTTAACTACTGAGGTCTCAATCGTCCGGAAATCGAAGAGAGACAGCGAGACAGGATAGAAGGAAAGCTAGCCGTTCTGAGAAAGAACCTTATCTCTTTGTGGTTTAAAATAATCCACCCCTTGAGGGAATCGCCGCGACATAGCGCTTACAAGGCGACCACGCTAACCCTCCAAGCTAACTACGCGTGTTCAGTATTGCCAAATAGAAGAAAGGTCAATGTTATCGGAATAATTGAAGAGCTTAACTTATAACTGGAGAATCCAAAGAATTTCCAACAACCGCAAATGAGGAAAAAATAAACACATTAACTATAGGAAGGATTAGTTCTAGATTCCTAGTATGGAAAAACATGTTAAGTCTAATCTCCCCTTTCATCAGGTTGAGATTTTAATGCCGAACTTTTATTTGCGTCAATAGATCAGTTGCCGCTTACTTGTGTGATGTTTCAAAGTCATAGAGGCAGGAAAAATGAGGACCAACGGAATTTTTTCTTTTTTCCTTCTACAACTTCTAGATACCGAGATAAATCGATTTAAAAAATACCCGGTAGAATCGTAAAACTTTTGACGTCACGGCCATACGCGCTCCCGTAGGCAATTGACGTCATAATTCCATGACTCCCGCTTCGTTTGTTTCTGCGCGCAAGCTTTCTTGCGCATTTTGACGTTAAGGTCTGACGTCACAACTCTTTTGAACTTTTTAATTAAGAACGGCAATTAAAAATTGAACTTTCGACCTTTAAAATTACTTTTTCGGAGTTTTGACTTCAGATTTGGGACTTTTCACAACTTTTTACGTAGGAATCGACCTTTATTTCATAATTTTTTACCCAACTGCAACTGCTCCATTGTTTATTATCTCTATCATTATTGGTCGTGTGTTTCTCAATTTTCCTCGTGCGTTAATCCCGTGTCATAAAATGGGAATCCCAGGGGGATTACCATTTCTCATAAATATTATAGTACCAATTGAATGCTCTAAACAGTTCTAAACAGTCATATTTAAATTAAGGTACTACTGAAGTACCTACTTAAATAACAGGGCGTATGGAATCTTCTTTTCATCATTAGCAATTAGTATATTTAGTAAACATTCACTTCGATATATGACAGTATGTACCAATTGGCACACGCCCTATGTAGGGGTATGTAGCTATGTATTTCATCGAACTTGGGCTGGTGCACTGTTGTGCCCTCTGACCTCAGATATTGATTTGTGATTCATTAAATCGTAATGATCATCGCGTAAAATACCAATAAAAATGAAGGAAAACCTCTTGAAAGTGTTGACACTTTATTTCGTGTTTATTCAGATCGGGTGGTGATCTTGACGTTCGCGCGCCTCCCGACACGCTTGATAGAATATTCCATGACGAGATTATACGTACATAACTTAGCCAAAGTTACGCCTAGTTTCATGTAGACTTTGCCGAAGAATACGCCAAAGATATGTAGATTATAGACTTCGCAGAATGTATGCATGCCTGGCACTGACATATTATGAACTCAGAAAAATAGAGATTAGAATAAGGAAAACCACATGTTTGTTTTCCACAAGTACCTAGATTTAGGACAAAGCAATACTATCATTGTGGTTATAAATGTGAGCGTAGGACATACCTTAGCAAGATTATCATTGTGGTTATATGTAAATGTACATATGAGTAAACGAATACCGACTGCTCACGAGATTAAGCCTCTAATTATCCCGAGAAAAACCCTCAAGCCGTATCCTACTAAGATAATTATTAAATATAAGGCGCTGGATTTGATATGAAATAATGAATGTTCTTTTATTTAACACCAAACACACTACAACAACTCATGTATTTATTTACTTTCCTTGGACTCTGATTTTTGTTAACACTGGGTGTATTTTCCTTTCGGGACACTGACCACTGGTCCATTGGAAAGTGAGTAGTTTCCCGAAAGGAAAATACCCTTTGAATCAAACGAAAACATTCCACTAATTCTTGCTTTTGTAATTCCACTAACGCTTTCGCTTCTTTTGTTTCCAACAGGGATCAAGTGGACGCGGACGACATCGAATTCACCGTTTTCCCTATTGCATCTCAGAGAAGATTAACAGATTGGCTAAGCTTTCAAGAGATTTAATAGGATTCATTAATCATTTCACATGTGGATTCAAGAGAACCACTAACACAAATCATTAGTGGAACTTACAACCACTAGTAAACACAAATTAGTGGAGCTTGGACATTCATATTTTCCATACTCTGGGCTTCCTGCAGTGAAGTACGAGTCATTTAATTTTTAATATTTTTCATTTATTTTTACTATATTTTTATTTATTTATAATTTTATATGTTTTAAAAACCTATTTATATTTGCCTATTTTTGTGTGTTTTTCTTTTACCTATCTTTCATTTTTTTATTACCTATTTGTGAAATTTTTGCCATCAAATTTACAAAGACATTAAAAAAAATTCAAGTGGTTTTAAGATCTCATTTGTGTCGTTCGAACTTTTATCGCCAAAAAACGGCAAAAATTAACAATCACTCATCATAATAATCTAAAAATTCCGGGTTAATATGTAATTTATCAATTTCCGTATAAATAATTCAGTGCTTTAATTCACCACTTGTTTATTGAATAATTCGGTGTTTTTTTCGTTTCTAAAAACACTCATTTAACTCAAAAATAAATATTTTAAAATAAAACCAAAACAGTTCTTTCAGTTATTTTTTTTTTTTCTTCTGAAAATGCTGTGATCGTATTCCACATTTTTATTAAACCTAACCGCCCAGCGCCGCCCCTCCCGGCAGTACGCAAAGTCCCACATAACCGGCGATTTTGCCGCAATGTCTTCATTCCTTGTCGTTTGTCTGGTGGTGGGTGTAGCCCAATGGGGCTATGTCGCCACCCAAGGAGATGACTGCCGCTGGACCGGCTGCGAGCAGAACGATTGGGCGACCAAAGGTGAGTGCTCCCCTAATAAGGGCCACTCACGCTACTCTCTAATGGTGCGTTTTCACTCACTCGGCGTTTGCCGATCGGCTCCAATTAAACAAATGGAAACAGATTACAATTACAATCATGCTGATTGAGTGGAAACCCATCACAATAGTCTGAGGTCTGACAGACCTAGTTTGTAAAAAATGTAATGTAAGTAAATGCAGTTTATTTGTGTTATTATATCACAACTTTGGTGCTCACTGCAGCATTGTAGGATTTTCCCAATATCTCAATAATCCTAAAATCCCATGTATTTTTGTCACAACTTTGGTGCTCACTGCAGCATTGTAGGATTTTCCCAATATCTCAATAATCCTAAAATCCAATGTTTACCTACCATGCTGGCACCGGTCGCTATGCGCATTATATTACATAGCTACTCATTTTCCTCACGAGGCTGAGTGGGCCCCGCAATAGCCAGTCACGGAATCAATCCTTTGCTTGATACAAATTTCTTGACCCCGCCGGGAATCGAACCCGGGTCTCCCGCGTGCAAGGCGAGTGCAGTGACCACTTCGCCATGGGAGCTGAGACAGACCTAGTTTGGTCAGATAGTAGAAACGTGTGTGACGGAAAAAGCTTCCGTCCCGGGTCTGTCAGCAATTCACACTTAGACCGACTGACAGATAAAGGTCTGAAAGACTTAGATTTGTCAGTACACCAGGTTTTTACTTTCAAGTTCACAGCAGAACATTACTCCAATTTTTTACACCAGATTTTCACTTTGACTTTTTACAACAGGTTTTTACTTTCCCCACCAGGTTGTGAGCACCTGGGTATGCAGGAACAGGAAGACAGACGTACACCATGTGACGGAGGTAACAAATACCTATGCTGTCCTCGCAAGGAAGAGGAGAAGGCCAAGTGTTGGTGGACCTCATGTCAACATGATGATTGGATTATAACTGGGTGTGAGCAGTACGAGAGAGTGGAGACGAACAAGAAAACATGCAGTAAGTATGGGAGCAAAACCTCTAAAGGCTAATAAAGGCCCAGTGTCCGAAACTTTGGGCATTTCTTTTGTGGTCCGAAAAGCCAAGCTTTAAATGTCCAAAATTCTAGAAATTTTAATTATTAGAACAACAGAAAATGTCCATAATGGAACATCTTAAAATGACCTAATTTTGAACATAATATTAGACCAACAAAAAATGTACATTTTTTTAAAAGAAGTTTGACAGAGTGAACTGTAACTGCTATGGTCTTATCGTCCCGAAATCGAAGAGAGAAGACAGGATAGAAGAAAGCCAGCCGTTCCGAGAACGAACATTATCCCATCAGGATAAAATTCGCCCCGGGCGGGAATCGAACCCGCGGCCTAGCGCTTACAAGGCAGACGCACTACCAACTAAGCTAACTAGGCTGGCTACAATTTTTTTTTTTTTCGATTTCCGACCGAGTATAAGTTTTTTCTGTTCTGTGTTTGGAATTCGGGGTGCACTTACCCTAGTGAGGTACCTTTTCTCACCAAATCCTACCAAACCTCTTCTCACCAAATCACCAATACATTATGGGTTAAGTAAACAGTCCATTGTTTTATTTCATTTATGCAGAAGACAAAAACTCCCAGAAGTACCAATGCTGTCCGTATTCTTTCACCCTCAAATCTGCGGGGTCTGGTAAACCTCATCCAGCAAATCATCAATTTTGGGTTGGTTAAACATTCCATTGTTTTACATATTATATTTCATTTGTGCAGAGAATCACCAATTATTATGGGTTAAGGAAATATTTCATTGTTTTACTTCAATATTCCATTGTTTTGTTTCATTTGTGCAGAAGACACCAACTACCACAAGTACCAATGCTGTCCGCAAGGTGTACAACCGGACGATAAGCCAGCAGCCGAGCCAACAACCCCTGCTGTCCCCCCAGGTTGCCGATGGACAGGTTGTGAGCACAATGACTGGGCACAGAAAGGTGAGTAAACGCAACGACTTTCAAGTTGTGTCCAAACATAGTGGATCGACGAGGTGAATCTATGAGTATGTTGTCGAGGCAGTGTGAAAGGTTCAGTCGACATCGATCGACCGCCGAAGCAAACTTTATCCCAAACAGATGAGGTCGGAACGGCTGGCCTCCTTCTCTCTTCAATTTCGGGACGATAAGTAAGGCTTCTGTAGTTACAGTTCCCTCGATGAAACGCATTAAAAAAGGATCGTCATCCAAAAAAGTGTCAAAATTTAAGGATTGTGACAAGGATATTGAGTCAATCGGGCTTGGTAAACTTCAGTTCACCTGTTTCACAGCACCTGTTTACCTGGTTCACAGCATCTGTTCACCTGTTTCACAGGTTGCGAGCACCTGGGTATGCAGGAGAAGGAAGACAGACGTACACCATGTGACGGAGGTAACAAATACCTATGCTGTCCTCGCAAGGAAGAGGAGAAGTCGCAATGCTGGTGGACCTCATGTCAACATGATGATTGGATTATAACGGGGTGTGAGCAATACCAAAGAGTGGAGGTGAACAAGGAGGAATGCGGTAAGGAACATTGAGACCCTGTCGTCAGGGGCTTCTGGGGTCCATTCCGGTAAAGAATGATATAGGGCCCTTTTGGACCACAAAAGACCATGGTCATTTCTCGTCCCTTTCGTCCCCTTAAAATCAAAAGACAAGACAGAAACAGACGTACACCATGTGACGGAGGTAACAAATACCTATGCTGTCCTCGCAAGGAAGAGGAGAAGTCGCAATGCTGGTGGACCTCATGCCAACATGATGATTGGATTATAACGGGGTGTGAGCAATACCAGAGAGTGGAAGTGAACAAGGAGGAATGCGGTAAGGAACATTGGCCCTGTCGTCAGGGGCTTCTGGGGTCCATTCCGGTAAAGAATGTTATAGGGCCTTTTTGGACCACAAAAGACCATGGTCATTTCTCGTCCCTTTCGTCCCCTTAAATCAAAAGAGCCCTGTCTCATCTCGCAATTTTATTACGAGGCGAGACAAAATCCAGTTCTAGTCTAGTGAATTTCGAAACGAGACAAGCAATTTCTCGTTTCGTCGTGATCATTCGAGTGCTTTGCTGACAATAACGAACAAACTCAAACATCACTCAGTACGTATGACACTGAAACCAATGAGATTTCTACCTCCAGACGAAAACGAGGGTTCTTCGACTTCTTGAAAAAGGCGTTCAAAAAAGTTGGAGACTTTGTTGGCGGCGTTGTAAAAGATACTGTGAAAACTGTGGTCAAAACAGTTGGAGGTGTGGCCAAGACGATTGGTAAAGCCGTCACGGGAGATTTGAAGGGCGCAAAGAAAGAGTTCATGGATATACCGGTGGTCAAAGATGTCAAAAATGTCGTGGATTTAGGAAAAGCAGTGGTCACGGGGGATTGGAAGAAAGCGAAAGAGAAAGGCGCTGATCTGCTAACATCTGGCACGTTGGACCTTGTCACAACGGTCATTCCGGGTGGGAAAATAGTAGGAACGGCAGCGAAAGCTATCGGAAAAGGTCTGAAAGGCGCAGCAACTGCGACGAAACAAGCGGGCAGTACGGTGAAACGAGAAGTCAACAAAGGCATCAGCAAAGTAGAAAATAAAAAGAAAGAGATCAAAGATAAGAAGAGAGATAAGGACGACAAGAAAAAAGATGAACCCGATAAGAAGAAGGAGGAAGACAGGAGTGATTGTAAGAAGAAAAGAACAAAACGAGGTGGTGTGTCGACGAAAAACAAAACACCGGCAGGACCTTCAGGTACGAAACGAAAGAAGCCATGTGATGATGACTACTGTCCTAAACCCAACTGGGCAAACCTGATTGACGAAACAGTGGAAGATTGTAAGAAGGTGAAAGAAGGAGAACGATGTGACTATGAGTGTGAACCTAGCTATCGGGAAGTTGATCCCAGAATAACCTGTAAGAAAGAACGAAACACACTCGTATGGCCAAATGACGGCAGATGTGTGTTGGAAACCTGTTCCGGAAACCCTAGTCTCGTTTCAATGGAGACGCCACAGGTGGGGAGCCTCTACAGACCGGGCTTTGGCAAATACATAACAGCTTACATCGTGTATTTTGACAAAACGAAAAAACTGCCGCTCTGGTCCATGTCTTACTTGCAAGCAGAAATCAAGAAATACGGATTTGGAAAATACAAAAGTATGAGGTAAGCTCACTTTTCTTTTGACTTCATTACTTACACCCCAAACAGTAAGTACTAAGGCCAAAAGTTTCTGTATTGGATTGGTGAGAGAAAGTACAGAAACACTAATGCTTTCTTTTCTTTCAATACAATAATGGAAATACTACTTCATTTAACAACTTTCCAGAGGGCAAAGTGCTCATAATGCTCGAGAAATAAAAAAAAAAAACTATGACTTTCTTTGATATACATATCTTATTAACTTGGTTACTTTTCTGTTTTCAGTTACAATCAATTCAAAGACTACGAGAGGAGTGGATCGTTCTACCAGCATGAATGCACTCACCTGGTAGGCCATCAAGGCAAAGATGCAGACTACTTGGCAACAGGTTATGACCGTGGTCATCTCACCCCTGCCAATGTCGCACTGTGGTCACCTAAAGCTAGGAAAGCGGTCAACATGCATATCAACGTCGCACCACAAGATGCCAGCACAAACCGAGGTCCTTGGTCCCAGCTAGAACGACATACCGAGTGTAACAGTAAAGACAGAGCAACTTTGGTAGTCACAGGAGTGTCCTTGAATGGGGTTAACTTGAGGAGTCACGGTACAACAGGACTCCTCGTTCCGAAATACTACTGGAAAATGTTGTGCTATAAAGACGAGAGAGGAAGGGAGCAGGTCGTAGGTTTATTCGTTTACCGCCCGGGGCGGATTTTATCCTGAAGGGATAAGGTTCGTTCTCGGAACGGCTGGCTTTCTCCTATCCTGTCTTCCTTCGTTCTTCGATTTCGGGACGATAGGACCCTATCAGTTACAGTTCTTTCGATCAATCCTCTTGAAAAAAAGAGGTTTGAAAGAGGGAATTGTAATTATTGAGGTCAAAGGTGTGTCCAAAGTCCAACCGGCCATCGATCGACGAGGTGAATCTCTGTTGTCGAGGCAGTGTGGACGGTTCAGACGACATGCGTGGACATGGACACACTTTAACTACTGAGCTCTCATCGTCCGGAAATCGAAGAGAGAAGCGAGACAGGATAGGAGAAAGCTAGCCGTTCCTTTGAACTTTTTAATTAGAACGGCAATTAAAAATTGAACTTTCGACCTTTTAAAATTACTTTTTCGGAGTTTTGACTTCAGATTTGGACTTTTCACAACTTTTTACGTAGGAATCGACCTTTTATTCATAATTTTTACCCAACTGCAACTGCTCCATTGTTTATTATTCTATCATTATTGGTCGTGTGTTTCTCAATTTTCCTCGTAGCGTTAATCCCGTGTCATAAAATGGGAATCCCAGGGGATTACCATTTCTCATAAATATTATAGTACCAATTGAATGCTCTAAACAGTCTAAACAGTCATTTAAAATTAAGGTACTACTCAAGTACCTACTTAATAAATGGGCGTATGGAATCTTCTTTCATCATTAGCAATTAGTATATTTAGTAAACATCACTTCGATATATGACAGTATGTACAATTGCACACGCCTATGTAGGGTATGTAGCTATGTATTTCATCGAACTTGGGCTGGTGCACTGTTGTGCCCTCTGACCTCAGATATTGATTTGTGATTCATTAAATCGTAATGATCATCGCGTAAAATACCAATAAAAATGAAGGAAAACCTCTTGAAAGTGTTGACACTTTATTTCGTGTTTATTCAGATCGGGTGGTGATCTTGACGTTCGCGCGCCTCCCGACACGCTTGATAGAATATTCCATGACGAGATTATACGTACATAAGTTAGCCAAAGTTACGCCTAGTTTCATGTAGACTTTGTCGAAGAATACGCCAAAGATATGTAGATAATAGACTTCGCAGAATGTATGCATGCCTGGCACTGACATATTATGAACTCAGAAAAATAGAGATTAGAATAAGGAAAACCACGTTTGTTTTCCACAAGTACCTAGATTTAGGACAAAGCAATACTATCATTGTGGTTATAAATGTGAGCGTAGGACATATGTACCTTAGCAAGATTATCATTGTGGTTATATGTAAATAATGTACATATGAGTAAACGAATACCGACTGCTCACGAGATTAAGCAACGTTTTCCTCTAATTATCCCGAGAAAAACCCTCAAGCCGTATCCTACTAAGATAATAAAATTATTAAATATCATGTGATACCTATTTCCCAGCTAAAGAATAGGCAGAATTTTAGTGGCCACCCTTGGAAAATAGAACTCATGTAGGCGATGGTGGATGATGAAATAAATAAGGCGCTGGATTTGATATGAAATAATGAATGTTCTTTTATTTAACACCAAACACACTAATATGGGTTTGATGGTGTTGATGTCGATTGGGAGTATCCTGTGACAGGGGGAGCCAATGAGGGTGTTCCAGCTGATAAACAAAACTACGTGACGTTCATGAGTGAACTTCGGACAGCGCTGGACGGATTAGCTTCCAGAGCAGGTCGCAAAGACAAATATTTGATCTCGTTTGCAAGTGCTGCAGGTCAATGGACTTTGGATCCTGGCTATGACTTGGTGGGGTTGCTCAAGTACGCTGACTTCGCCAATATCATGACTTACGACTTCTTCGGTGCCTGGGAAAGTAAATGGGGCGCTTACACGGGTCCGCCTGCACCTCTGTTCTTCGGAATGCCACCTCGATTTTCAGGTAAAACAAACGTGGATTGGACCATCAAGTATTACGCTTGCAAAAGCAAGACGCCACACAAAATCAATATGGGCGTCCCATTCTACGGAAGATATTGGAAGAACGTTGGCGACCCTGTGGATAAAAGTGACAACATGTGGCGGATGGCGGCGGCTGTCAATGGGAAATTCGAGGGCGGTTACGTTCCCTGGAACGAAATCAACTCATTCATGAGCAATGGGTTTGAGAAACATTTCCACGAGAAAAGCAAATCACCGTACGCGTTCAATCCGGGCACCAAGACATTCCTAGGGTACGAGAATGTACAAAGTTTGACGCACAAGAAGAACTACGCGGCCGAGAAGAATGTGGGAGGTCTGATGATTTGGGCTCTGGAGCAGGATGATGATGATCTATCACTTCTCAATGTTATCTCCTCTGCTAATCTCTGCGCCAAGACAGATCCCAACCTGGTCAACTTCAAATGTTCTCCCATTGATGAGAAGAGATGGTGGACCTCGGAGGATGGGGATGACAAGGCAGGTCTATGCGGCCGGTCTGCACCGCTGTACAAGGGCTACTACCCGGTGTGTGATCCGGATGACCCTGGCTACAGCTGCTGTGGCGCGTTCGGTTACTGTGGAACAGGCGAGAAGTACTGCAAATGCCCCACGTGCACCGATTACCAAAACAACCCGGAGAAAATCACCAAAGCGCCCATCAAACCTACCGTTCCGGTCCAATGGTATTTCCTCAATGATGCCGATGGCAAGCGGGGACGTTGTGGCAAAACCATTCCCAAGATCAACGGCCAGTACCCCACGTGTAACCCAGATGATGATAATGCGTATTGTTGTTCTAATGGAGGATACTGTGGCGCTACGCCAATGCATTGTGACTGTCCCGACTGTGTTAATTTTAGGAAGAAACCCAATCACAAATTTTAAATTTCAAGACATTTTATAATTACGTATGTACAATTCTACATATCTCAGATTAACATGAGAATAACGAGATCTCGATTACGAACGTAGTTTCTACATACATTATTACTTGTTACTGTACGAGTACATAGTCTACAACTCTACAGATTTCATTATTATTTTGAATAAGTTTTATTATTGTGTTCGTACTCATATATTATGAATTTTTATGACAAATTTATGTAACTATTGCATAGTTTGTAATGTACTTACTTCATAGAGTAAAGTAGGTACATATATTATGTGTAATATATACTTGTAAGCATTTTTTAGGTAAAACTTACATTTTGTCTACTTCGTAGGAAATTATAACGCCCTTCATTTGTTGAAAGATTATGCAATGTGCTGTAATTATTTAATGTTGTTAACGTTGTAACTTATTGACAGAGTTACGGAGTTGAGTAGTCCGCTTAAAAGAGTAGTTCTTTTTTACTCACTCACTCACGCAATACTTATCTGTAGTTTGAAGAGACTTACCTCGATTACGCCTTGTCTAGTACCTACCTAGGTACACACCAGCAACATTTTCATCAGGAACATTGTTGCTCAACAATTCAAATGTGATTTTGTAAAATTCACCAACAATCGAGCAAACTTTTTTTTACTATCCAGAAGTTTTTCATCTTAAAAGTAGCTCAATATTCAAAAGATTTGTTTCACAATACTTGTGAACAAATGTTGAGTTGGGTGGAGGAGCTCACTGTGTGAGAATCCTGCCATAAAGCCTTTTAAAAAAATGTGTCCGTTGTGTACTAGGCTTTAGTTGGTTTCAGTAATCCTTACTTACTTACTTACTTAATCCGTCCCCATCTACCGTGAGTGTAGGGGTTGGCAGAGAGCTCGCCATTCAGTAATCCACTTACCCCTATTGGTAGATTTGAGCAGCAGACTCCATCCCTGGGAATCTCTGGCGTTCACATCTGCCTTGTGTTTGATGAGGGTTTCGGCAATCCCTATCTGTTTGTCACGAAGGGCAATGTCCAGAACTAGCTCTCCATTTTGGTCCGCAGACTCCATCCCTGGGAATCTCTGGCGTTCACATCTGCCTTGTGTTTGATGAGGGTTTCGGCAATCCCTATCTGTTTGTCACGAAGAGCAATGTCCAGAACTAGCTCTCCATTTTGGTCGACACCGTTGACTAGGCTTTGTAACTGTGAATGAAACAAAATGGGGTAATAGATGGAAAAAAAGTGAGAATGGAATTTGGAATTTACCTTGATCAGAACGTGTTGAACAGAAGAGACTGCCCACGGCATTAACCCCGCCCCTTTTGTTAAACATAGGTGTTTATTTATTTCTTTATTTTTCATCGATATCGGGGGAAAAATATATCGATTTTCGATATATCGCAACATCCCTATTAATAGGCTTGCCAAATATCCAAAATGTCGATTCGGGACGCGAATCCGCGAACATAATTGCCAAATCCGCGAACATACTCGCAAAATCCGCGAACAAAATCGCCAAATCCGCGACCATAATCGCCAAATCCGCGAACAAAATCGCCAAATCCGCGAATAAATCCGCGAACATAATCGCAAAATCCGCGAACAAAATCGCCAAATCCGCGACCATAATCGCGAAATCCGCGAACATAATCGCGAAATTCGCGAACATAATCGCGAAACCCGCGAAATCCGCGAACATGATCGCCAAATCCGCGAACAAAATCGCGAAATCCGCGAACAAAATCACCAAATCCGCGAACATAATCTAGAAATCCGCGAACATAATCGCGAAATCTGCGAACATAATCGCGAAATCCGCGAACATAATCGGCAAATCCGCGAACATAATCGCCAAATCCGCGAACATAATCGCCAAATCACATAGGTACGATATGTACATAGGTACGATAGGTGATAGGTAAAAACAGTATTATTAAAAACAGATAAACAAAATACAGTCGAACCTGGATAAACGAGAATCCAAGGGACCAGCTCATTTTTTCATTTAAGGCGGTTTAATACAACATTTTCTCGTATATAAAGGTTTAGCAAAGTGGAAGAGCAAACTCTGATGAAAGCATGACAAATTTAAACAAGTTAAAATTCTGATTTATAGAGGTACCTAATTTTAAAATTAAAAAACGCGTCCCGAATTTTTTCTGGAACAAAAACGGAAATTCGGGACAAAACGCCCCAAAATGAAAAACTGAACGGGACGCCGGGACAACCCCTGAAACTCGGGACTGTCCCGGCCAATTCGGGACGTAATCGCGAAATCCGCGAATATAATCGCGAAATCCGCGAACATAATCGCCAAATCCGCGAGCATAATCGCGAAATCACATAGGTACGATATGTATATAGGTACGATAGGTGATAGGTAACATACCTATTATTAAAAACAGATAAGCAAAATACAGTCGAACCTGGATAAACGAGAATTCAAGGGACCAGCTCATTTTTTCGTTTAAGGCTGTTTAATACAACATTTTCTCGTTTATAAAGGTTTAGCAAAGAAGTGGAAGAGCAAACTGATGAAAGCATGACACATTTAAACAAGTTAAGAACAAATTCTGATTTATAGAGGTAGGTACCTAATTTTAAAGTTAAAAAACGCGTCCCGAATTTTTTCTGGGACAGAAACGGAAATTCGGGACAAAACGCCCCAAAATGAAAAACTGAACGGGACGCCGGGACACCCCCTGAAATTCGGGACTGTCCCGGCCAATTCGGGACGTTTGGCAAGCCTACCTATTAAACTATTGCTTTTTTTATGCACCAACCTCAGGGTTGTAATGGTTAACACGTTAGGCATCGGATGTGGATTTTGGGCCTCCTCGGCCCTTTCAGGGCGCAGTAATGGTCCCTAAGAGGATTTAGTTAGGTTTAGTTAGGGTTAATTGTGTATTTAGATAGCAAAGAAGCAAAGGGTCCACCCGTTTAAGTGTCTAAATAAATAAATAAATGGATCTCTGATGAAATTCAGATTTTGGTGAAATTTGTCAAACATACTCGTATTTAACTGAAGCTGTGGGTTAGGTTAATGTGAGAATTAGTTTGTCGCCGAAAGGAGAGTTAACCCTCTACACGGAAAACCTCCCTCCAAAATGACGTTAAATCCACTAAGGAAAAAAATCTTTTTAAATCAGAAATTTAGACACCCAGTATAAATTGACGATGACGGCAGCACCTACAGTAAAAACAGTCATGCATATAATCAGGACCAGATTTTTTTTTATATTATTATTATTATTATTATTATTATTATTATTTTTTATTCCACATTTCCACACAACAAACAAACTATAAAAATATGTATCTAGAATCTAAATCTAAGCATATCGTTTACATACATGAGTAAATATTTAAAGCGCATTATTGAAAGAAAGAAATAAAGTTGAGACCGACATGCATGCTACAGTTTTTTTCTTTTTTTTTTTTTTTTACTGAGAGACAAGAGATGAAAAATGTGGTAAGACAAGTTTGGTGAGTTCTCAAAGATACCTCTATCTCTCTATAGAGGTATATATCTGAATTCTCTATTCACACGGTTGATTAGGTACAATCACTTTATTACTCCGAGACATGGGTGTAATGGACGTTCTGATGGGGGGGCAATTAATTAAAATGAGGGCGAAAGAAACTAGAGTCACTCAAGGTAGAAACACACTGCCCTTACTTACGTGAGCTCGTATAGGTAGAAACACACTGCCCTTACTTACGTGTGCTCATAAAGGTAGAAACACACTGCCCTTACTTACGTGAGCTCATAAAGGTAGAAACACACTGCCCTTACTTACGTGAGCTCCAGTGGCGTAGCGTGGTCTAAATTCAAGTGTAGGGCTCATGCACAGGTCTACCAAGTCCCATCACAGTACATGCCATTAATATTTATCGGCATTAGATTTAACTTTTGAGTTGTATGGCCGCCATAAAGGTAGAAACACACTGCCCTTACTTACGTGAGCTCATAAAGGTAGAAACACACTGCCCTTACTTACGTGAGCTCCAGTGGCGTAGCGTGGTCTAAATTCAAGTGTAGGGCTCATGCACAGGTCTACCAAGTCCCATCACAGTACATGCCATTAATATTTATCGGCATTAGATTTAACTTTTGAGTTGTATGGCCGCCATACACGCCATACATACACGCTACGCCACTGGTGAGCTCATAAAGGTATAAATATTAAAAATAAAAAAAAAAAACAAGAACAGAGAAGAAAATAAATAAATGTAAAAATAAAATAAATAAACGCTGGACCTTTTTCCATTTTCCCCTACACCCCCTACTCGATTGTTGAGTTTTTATCAGCATGAATGAAATGATAAGCGTAAAAAAATTATATCAAATACGTAAATGTAGTTAGTCATACAAATTTATACGTAAACAATGAAACAATGTCGACGACCTTTTGAATATTTGTACTCCACGAGAGAGAATTTCTCCAGAACCTGCCTGAATTGTCTGACTGGTAGCATGAACACATTTAGCATTGCATGTGTTTCTTTCAGACGCATTCCTAATTCAGACGCTGTTGTCATGGCAACGAGAACGGTCTGACTTCGGGGAAAAGAGAAAATAGTTCGCGAATTCGTTTTTCCCCATTTCCCCCCGTTTTTTCCTCCTGAATTTTGTGTGAGTCGGGAAGAAAATAGGTCGTATTCTGCACGTGTTTCCCCCGTTTTCCCATTTCGGATTTGGGACACGGGTTTTTTCCCCCCGAAAGTGTTTCGAGTGTCGGGATTAAATGAATTCTTTTTAAAAACGCGTTTTCCCGTTACGGATTTGTGACAGTTTTTCCCCTCAAAAGTGTTTGTGTGTTAGGGAGAAAATAGAAAATAGGAGAAAATTTAAACGCGATCCTCGTTTCTTCCCATTTCAGATTTGGGACAAACAGTTTTTCTCGGGGAAAAAAGAGTTCGAATTTTACAATTCCCGTTTTTCCCTCCTTTTGTATTTTGGACTTGGTAGTTTTTTCCCCGAAATCCCGAAAGTGTCTGTGTCTGATTTCAGAATTGAATTAATTGTTTTCAGACGCGTTTTCCCCGTTTCTCATTTCGAATTTGGGACAGTTTCGCTCTTCCCCGAAAGTGTTTGTGTGTCTGGATTCTGGATTAAATTGTTTGTTGTTGTACTACGTGTGCTCATAAAGGTAGAAACACACTGCCCTTACTTACGTGTGCTCATAAAGGTAGAAACACACTGCCCTTACTTACGTGAGCTCATAAAGGTAGAAACACACTGCCCTTACTTACGTGTGCTCATAAAGGTAGAAACACACTGCCCTTACTTACGTGTGCTCATAAAGGTAGAAACACACTGCCCTTACTTACGTGTGCTCATAAAGGTAGAAACACACTGCCCTTACTTACGTGTGCTCATAAAGGTAGAAACACACTGCCCTTACTTACGTGTGCTCATAAAGGTAGAAACACACTGCCCTTACTTACGTGTGCTCATAAAGGTAGAAACACACTGCCCTTACTTACGTGTGCTCATAAAGGTAGAAACACACTGCCCTTACTTACGTGTGCTCATAAAGGTAGAAACACACTGCCCTTACTTACGTGTGCTCATAAAGGTAGAAACACACTGCCCTTACTTACGTGAGCTCATAAAGGTAGAAACACACTGCCCTTACTTACGTGTGCTCATAAAGGTAGAAACACACTGCCCTTACTTACGTGTGCTCATAAAGGTAGAAACACACTGCCCTTACTTACGTGTGCTCATAAAGGTAGAAACACACTGCCCTTACTTACGTGTGCTCATAAAGGTAGAAACACACTGCCCTTACTTACGTGTGCTCATAAAGGTAGAAACACACTGCCCTTACTTACGTGTGCTCATAAAGGTAGAAACACACTGCCCTTACTTACGTGTGCTCATAAAGGTAGAAACACACTGCCCTTACTTACGTGTGCTCATAAAGGTAGAAACACACTGCCCTTACTTACGTGTGCTCATAAAGGTAGAAACACACTGCCCTTACTTACGTGAGCTCATAAAGGTAGAAACACACTGCCCTTACTTACGTGAGCTCATAAAGGTAGAAGCACACTGCTCTCACGTGAGGGCAGTGTAGCTATAATGAATGAAATCACCTACAATATTATGAGAAAACTTTGAACCACATGTTTCTGACTCCCGATGAGCTCACGTGACGTGATAGTAGTGTGTTTCTAGCTTAAGTGAGTCATTGATTGGGTCCATGGGAATTGAGACATAGCAAGGTGCGAGATGAAGGAGAGAGAAAAAGAAATGGGAGATGGAGGAGAGAGGGAGGACGAGAAGGAATGGAAGGGACAAAGAAAATAGAGCGATAGGGAGTAGGAGAGGGATAGAGAGAAAAGAGTGAGAGGGACGATGGCGTTTTCCTCCTCCTTAATCAGGGAGTTTAAGGACCCTCAGGAGCTTGTTAAAGGAGCTGAGAATGAATTATATTATCCTCTCTCCCTAAACTAAGAACTAAGGGAGTAAATCTTTTTACTGTCTCCTCAAATTAGGAACTTAAGGATGTATTTCTTTTTACTCTCTCCTTAAATTAAGGAACTAAGGACCGGAATCTCGTATCTCAGTTCTCGCAGCGTGGTTAGTAACCTGAACATTCAAACTAAGGAGCTTGACCTAATTGATATGATTCGCTCCTTAGATCCTTCCTTCCTTAAATTAAGGACGCGTTTCTACTCTCTCCTTAAATTAAGGAACTAAGGACCTGAATCTCGTATCTCAGTTCTTCCAGCGTGGTTAGTAACCTTAACATTCAAACTAAGGAGCTTGACCTACTTGATATGATTCGCTCCTTAGATTCTTCCTTCCTTAAATTAAGGACGATGGTGTATCCGAAGTTAGAATCTGGAATCCATCGTCACCTGGACAAGATTGAATTTCTGGCAAACCTACGTATCTCGCGACAAGGTTCTTCCGGGAATTATCAGATTCTCAAAAATGTGCAATCCTATGAGGATTGTTTGAACAAGTTAAAAGAAGACAAAGCTTTCAGCAAGGCAAGTTATTCGTTCAAGAACAAGGAATGCCATTTGGGAGATAACAAGATTGAATTTAAAAGGGATAGTAACAATCAGTTTATCACCATGTTCAAGAAACCAGAGCTGAATTCACCGTTGAGAAATTTCGTGCGAGTTCCAAACGCGAACGTCGACACAGGTAAAGCTTACCTGAAACATACAGAATGTAAAGAACATTGCGAAGTCGAATGTGCTAAGAAATGTGATAGCAAGTGTGCCTATGTGTTGATCAAATACTTTACGGACAAAACGGAATGTTACTTCTATGAAGATAACGATGATCTTACTCAATTCACCGTTGAGAAATTTCGTGCGAGTTCCAAACGCGAACGTCGACACAGGTAAAGCTTACCTCAAACATACAGAATGTAAAGAACACTGCGAAGTCGAATGTGCTAAGAAATGTGATAGCAAATGTGTCTACGTCTTGATCAAATACTTTGCGGACAAAACTGAATGTTACTTCTATGAAGATAACGATGATCTTACTCCGACGTTGGCAGATAATACCCTTGCCCTCGTCAAGATCAGTAACTTGGACTTCACAATTGATTCCTTGGATCTGCTCACTCCCTTCCAACGCCATCATATATTCGAGTGTACGTCTTGATCAAATACTTTGCGGACAAAACTGAATGTTACTTCTATGAAGATAACGATGATCTTACTCCGACGTTGGCAGATAATACACTTGCCCTCGTCAAGATCAGTAACTTGGACTTCACAATTGATTCCTTGGATCTACTCACTCCCTTCCAACGTCATCATATATTCGAGTGCTTTGCTGACAATAACGAACAAACTCAAACATCACTCAGTACGTATGACACTGAAACCAATGAGATTTCTACCTCCAGACGAAAACGAGGGTTCTTCGACTTCTTGAAAAAGGCGTTCAAAAAAGTTGGAGACTTTGTTGGCGGCGTTGTAAAAGATACTGTGAAAACTGTGGTCAAAACAGTTGGAGGTGTGGCCAAGACGATTGGTAAAGCCGTCACGGGAGATTTGAAGGGCGCAAAGAAAGAGTTCATGGATATACCGGTGGTCAAAGATGTCAAAAATGTCGTGGATTTAGGAAAAGCAGTGGTCACGGGGGATTGGAAGAAAGCGAAAGAGAAAGGCGCTGATCTGCTAACATCTGGCACGTTGGACCTTGTCACAACGGTCATTCCGGGTGGGAAAATAGTAGGAACGGCAGCGAAAGCTATCGGAAAAGGTCTGAAAGGCGCAGCAACTGCGACGAAACAAGCGGGCAGTACGGTGAAACGAGAAGTCAACAAAGGCATCAGCAAAGTAGAAAATAAAAAGAAAGAGATCAAAGATAAGAAGAGAGATAAGGACGACAAGAAAAAAGATGAACCCGATAAGAAGAAGGAGGAAGACAGGAGTGATTGTAAGAAGAAAAGAACAAAACGAGGTGGTGTGTCGACGAAAAACAAAACACCGGCAGGACCTTCAGGTACGAAACGAAAGAAGCCATGTGATGATGACTACTGTCCTAAACCCAACTGGGCAAACCTGATTGACGAAACAGTGGAAGATTGTAAGAAGGTGAAAGAAGGAGAACGATGTGACTATGAGTGTGAACCTAGCTATCGGGAAGTTGATCCCAGAATAACCTGTAAGAAAGAACGAAACACACTCGTATGGCCAAATGACGGCAGATGTGTGTTGGAAACCTGTTCCGGAAACCCTAGTCTCGTTTCAATGGAGACGCCACAGGTGGGGAGCCTCTACAGACCGGGCTTTGGCAAATACATAACAGCTTACATCGTGTATTTTGACAAAACGAAAAAACTGCCGCTCTGGTCCATGTCTTACTTGCAAGCAGAGTTCTTTATCATACTATCGCAATAATATCAATAATAAGAATTGGAGTGATCGTTTAGCGTTTCGATTGTTAATTTGCTCCATATTTCTAGTAGTATCTTTGTACATGTCGCATTATAACTTACACATGTATCAGCTGTTTTATAATTTAATCTGACAACGTAGCAGTAGAGAGTATGAGTGAAGTATGTTATGCTACTAATGCCTCACTTCCCTTGTCTCTCTGTTTATTGTACTAGTGTCATAAGTAAATAAGTTTGATAATGATTTGAGGGGTTTATAATCTTCTCATATATAAGGTATGGAACCAAGATATGGGCTGATTACGGGTTCGAGCTCTTTGTACCTTGAGCACAGATT
>NW_007380243.1:0-1379 GCF_000475195.1 Diaphorina citri | reverse complement strand
TTTCGTCTGAAAACTTTCAAATTTACACCCTTTCGCGTAGCGAGGAAACTCAGCCGAAGCCCTCGCTACAAATCTTCAATAACCTTAACATTCAAACTAATGAGTTGACCTACTTGATATGATTCTCTCCTTAGATTCTTCCTTCCTTAAATTAGGGACGCGTTTCTACTCTCTCTTTAAATTAAGGGGCTAAGGACCTGAATCTCGTATCTCAGTTCTCCCAGCGTGGTTAGTAACCTTAACATTCAAACTAAGGAGCTTGACCTACTTGATATGATTCTCTCCTTAGATTCTTCCTTCCTTCCTTAAATTAAGGACGCATTTCTACTCTCTCCTTAAATTAAGGAACTAAGGACCTGAATCTCGTATCTCAGTTCTCCCAGCGTGGTTAGTAACCTTAACATTCAAACTAATGAGTTGACCCACTTGATATGATTGGTGCTAGGTACTAGCCCTACACTTCAGTACCTACTTTGTACCTACCTACTGTAATATACTGTACCTATTTCCTGCTTTACACAAGAGTTAAGCTTGCTACTACATATGCATTCATTGTAATACGTATTTTGTAATATTGTTGTATTGAAATTCTCAATCAATGTTGGAGATAAAAGTACATACCTCAGCTAAGCTCACACACAAAAAGCCCAAACTGAGGCTTAGGTGTAGGGGCTGGTCAGCCCCAAAGGACGGGTTGAGCTTCTACGAATCATAAGTGAGAACTCCCTCTTACCGAATAGCAAACCACAACTAAAAGCACGACGGGATGAACTATACAAACCACGCTCCCAGCAAGAGGTACTCAACATTATGACATCTGGCTCCGGGAACCCTTGGCTTTTGTCAGCAAGTAAAATATTCCAAGGGCGTGAAGTGTTTGTGGCGGGCAACGCGCTTGCGTCAGGTAGTTCTAGTAGTAACGCAGGTGCAGCGGTATGGGCACCTGTGAATGCTGCCGTATGTGCGTTGAGACTTCAACTGGACGAAAATGAGAAACTAGGCTGGAATACAACCTTCTCCAGGAAGAAGAGAACGAAGAAACAAAAGCAGAAATATCCACAGGGTAATCCAGCAGATGGTGATGTTCTGCTGAGAGGATGCTATGATGAAGATGATGATATGTTCATAGATCCGGATGCAGAGGATTTCTCAGATTCTGATAGCGACAGTGATGTTGATATGACTGACGTGAAAGGTAAAGGACCGTTATCCGCAATGATGAAAGAGAAAGCAGATGGTGTGTCCATGGTGTCAAACATTGCAGGATGCAACAAACGGATTGTAGGCTACTACACCTCTTGGGGAAATAAAACAATCTTCCCGGCACATTTGAAAAGATTAACTCACGTGATATACGCTTTCCTTGAAATGTCGGGTGA